>NW_021319315.1:7007570-7196136 GCF_001605985.2 Dendrobium catenatum | reverse complement strand
GGGGGGGGGGGGGGGGAGGAGGTTTTGCATAATCAAGGCTTGGAGGAGAAAGGAGGTGGTCGGTTGGAGCTTTGGGAGGAGATGATGATGGTGGCTAGCTCAATGGGGGTGGAGGCGAAGATAAACCGTGAGCTCGGACGCTTCCTGCGGCTGATGGGTCTTGCTTTTCCCTCACCTAGGGACTTCACATAAGTTCTCACAAAACTCTTAAGGCTCTCAAACACACCTAGACACAAAGTGCAAAAATTTTCATTCATAATAATCATCATCCTTCTCAAGGGGTATGTGAGGCCTATAAATAGACAAAATACAATCAAAAATCAAATGAAAAAAAGCCGCTTGGGGTCACATAAACCTACTCCCTCAAGTGAGGATAAAAACGAAAAATTATACATAATAAATCAAATACAAATAATTGCGTAGAAATAGAGCAATTCGATCCTAGTCATAGATCTCCTGCCTTCCTTTGATAAACTTTTCACGGTCGGATATCCTCATCACCTTTTTTAAGCCTAGATAATTTTGAAAGTCTTACGAGTTAATAAAATACTATTACATAGATTGATGACTTATTCTAATATATAGGGAAATAAAATAAAATTTAAAGCTTCCAAATACATGAAAATTCGGATCGACCAAATTAAGATTGGTAGAGTGATCTTGAAATTATATAATTTATGAAGATTTTTGTTTTTTAACTAGCATAACTCACCTAACCATCAAAAGACTTTAAATTATTATTTATTCTCCTATGATTTTGGGAGGATCATGAGATTCATGGGCTTGTATGGAGAGTTGTAGATGATGAATGATCTAAATATTGATGCAAAATTTTCGTTTGTATCCTTATTCCTTACCCATATTTTGGTGCAACATCAATATATCTTTGAATAGATGCTAGAATTTCTCCAGTATTCAATGCGCTAGGTTTAATATTTGTACTGTGGAGTCTTAGACATTATTGCTTCATCATCACCAACACTTTTTTCCATCTTGTCACTTAAGATCATAACATCTTGACTAAAATGTAGAGGATCATATTATCACCACATATGATGGAGACATTCAAAGGTTTTTGGTTCATTGGAATTTTTTTTTTCACTTAAGGATTGATGACTTATTTTTGATGAGTTACGTTACTTAAGCCCACAATTGTCATATGATTGTCTGGATTTTAATTATCTAAAGAAGAATCCATCTAAACTGGGCATTGCTAATGTAGAGCATCAATGTCATCATTGTAGGTGCTATCTTAAAGTATAGTTTATATATCTAAGACATATATAGTTGCATTTTGGACCCTTATGTTATTGGACTTTTTTTGCATGATATTATAATTTTGGGCCTATATATATTGGATCATTTATTGTATTACAACCCAAGAAGGATTTTATATTATCAAAAGTGGTGGTGAACCCATATTTTGGCCCAAACAAATAATTTTTTTAGGAGTCATTTTAACTCTAAATCACAAACCATTTTCGCCATAACATAAATATTATTATGTTTTAATTATTAATCATTACGTTACAGGCATTAGCCACAGTGTACTAATTAAGGATTAAACTTTCTCACTTAATAACACTTACATTATTAAGTTCTGACAGTAATGATTGTATTGTAATAAGAGGTGGCGACGCTATAAGAAGCGTGACCCTTCAGCTATGCAAAACGGTCAACTTATGGCTTTGATAATACTCCTCGGTCAGCGGTCAGCTACCCCCTGCACAACCCTACTCGGACAATCAGTTAAATTAGAAGTTATGATTTTTTTAAAGTAAATGCATAATTAATAAATTTGTTAGATTTCCTTACATTTTTTATTATTGCATTTCATATGATATTGACTTATATAGCATAAAAAATATAACGTTTGTATGTAAGCAATGAATGCTAGCTGTTAACACTGTAATAAATATGAGTTGACTCTTAAACACAATACCCTGCAGAGGAGGGTGGGTTAACAAATTTTCCTTTAAATAAAAGTTTTGTGGTGTAATCCTAGTTGTAGCTTGTGATCGATTGACCAAATTACGCTGACGGATAAAGCGTGATGACTCTTAAATGATTATTGAAAGCCATCTGTAAAAATAAATGATTCATATAAGATAAGATTGATAGATTGATAGCTATGACAGATAAAATATTTAATAAAGAAAACACCACATTAAAACTGCATGTCCTGTCTTGTGGTTCATAATTATACTTATGATGATATTTACCTCATAGTACATTAAACTGATTGATAGATATAATTGAACTCATTCTATCATAAATATTGATACAACATAGTATTGCATACTAGCATATCTTATTGCATGATAGTCATCTTTATTGATTTTTTTATAGTTTGATAGATATCTTTTGACTTTATTGATCATATTGATTTTATTGTTGATTTATGTGATTTTTACTGCTTATATTAAGTGATGATTGATATTGACTATAACTGAATATGCATATTGATTTTTTTGTCTTGTACTGAGAGCAATGATAGAATTTTAGTTATTTGCTAGGCTTTTATACTCATTATATGGTTTTTTATGATTTAAGGTCACGAAAGGGGTCATTACTAGTTGGAGTGTATTTGACAGATATCCTCAATTTTTTTTTTTATATATTTTTCTTTAATTTTTGTAATCAGAATTTTGTGATATAGTAGAAATTATATTGATCTTCTAACTATTGTATATTGATTTTGAGAGAATAAATATAGTGCAATATTTTGAGATTTACAATTGTTAGTTGCTTTCACTAGATACAAATTTATTATTTTGATGATTTATAGAAGCTGTGATTGATTAATTAAGAAGATAAAAAAAATATTTCTTTCAAATTTGATTTTGGAGCGTTATATGTGGTATATATGATAATTATGATATTAATGGTATTTATAATAATGTTTGTGGGTTTGGTAATGATGACAAATAAAAGTTTGGTGGCATGTATGAATTTTATCTTGCTTTTTCTTAGCCTTTTTATGCCTCTTCCGTGCGGTGCCTGAATTTATTCGGAGACCAATCTAGACGCGCCATCTCACTCAATATATAGTGTATTGAATGACGTGGCACATTCAAATTGACCTCCGAACGCATCCAGATTCTACACGTAACAATTTTTCTCATTGCAAGTACAATGGTAATATAAGAACAAAGGAATAAGGCCTAGTTGAATGTAATTATGATGAATAGCATTTGTGAAATGTGAGCATAGGGTTATTTTTGTAAATATAAATTGTTATGTAATGTAATCATTACGTTACAGGCATTAGCCACAGTGTACTAATTAAGGATTAAACTTTCTCACTTAATAACACGTAGGGGTAGACCTAAAAATACTTGGTTAGAAAATATTAGGAATGACCTTTCTTTATTAGATTTAAACGAGAATTTGACTTTTAATAGGACACAATGGAGAAAAAGGATTCATGTAGCCGACCCCACGTAGTGGGATAAAGGCTTGATGTTGTTGTTGTTGGCATGTATGAATTTTGTGGTAGGCTTGTATATTTTAGTCTCTTTGTCTTATTCATATAAATATGGAGCCTCTTATAATGTTAAATATTTAGTTATTAAATAAATGTTTTCTTCTTAAATTTTTTACTATTCTTAAGTTCTTCTGCTCCTAAGTATTACTTGAACATGTAAGATCACAACCCTTGGAGGACTTCTAGGGAAGGAACGAGATCATAATGACGATGGATTATTTATACAAGCTGATTTCAATTTATTTCTACTTGGCTACTGGTTATCTTAAGTCTGTCACATGTTAGATCTTTCCTAGTTTCTCATTTATTTGTTTTTATTAGAATTAACTATCTTGCTAACCCCACAAAGTGGGACTTTGGCTTGTTGTTATTGTTATTATATTATAATTAAATATCTAGTATTGTTAACATAATAACAGCTTGAATCATACCACCCATATTACATTTTTATTATTATGTTTATGCTCAATATTAATTTTATATTTATTATTATGTTTATGATCATTATTAGTTGTATATTTGTTATTATTTACTAGTAAGTATTTTAAGAATTATCAATTTAATTATCCTGTTGCATTCATTTTATGATAGATTATATTTGTCCTGCATCAAGCATCCAAGAAGTGTGGATTGTATGTAAGAAAACTAGAAGTGAAACTCCAAATGTTATATAGTGTACGAGTGTGCGAGTGTCTGAGACAATATGACGGCTTTATTGAAGTTCCTTGCTTCATTGGTTGGGTGCTGTCATAGTATAAATATTTGAACTTTACATTGAAAATAATTCTGTTGTTCCGTCGATCGGTTGCTACTGGAAATGCATTCACCCAGCCCACTATTCTTTTCTGTGGACTTCTTGCGTGCTGTATTTTGAACCATTTTTGAAAAATCTTGTTTAATGCTTCACACGAATTAATTTCCGATTTTCACCTACCATCATTTAATAACCAAATGCTGGGAACACATTCATCATTATGAAAAAGGTGTTCATTTAGTTTTCTTTTAGGTTTACTTTTCTACATCTCCTGTTGACCATAACCATGTGAAATTTGTTTTCTTATGAGCGTTGTTCCTTAAATGTAGAAGGGAATTCTCATCTACTTTTGCCACTATTGGAGCGTTTGTATCTACCGCTTGCTTGGCATCTTGCTAATAGAAGGTGTAGATTATAATGACTCGTTTGTATTTGTGGATAAATACAGCATTTTGCATTAAAGAACCTGTTTTTTTTTTTTTTTTGAACGGGGTATCCATGCACCTACTGCTATCCCCGACAGGGTGCTTGGCTGCGTGACTAATCATCGGTTGATCTAAAAGAGACACCCACCCCAGAAACCTCCTAGCCCGCACTTGATTATACCCCACTTAAGAGGCGCTGCCGCTCGAGGGGAATCGAGAACGGGTTGGGGGGATCCCAACCGTATGCGCCCCACTTAAGAACCTGTTTTGACTGATGGTTATATTTAATTGAGCTATTAAATAAAAGGGCAAGAGTTTTACACATGGTGCTCTATTTTGCAAGAAAGCAAATGCCCCTGTGGCCTCTAGCTATCAATGTTGTACTTTTAATTGGACCAAAGCAACCTGAGAAGCTTTGTTATTCAAGCAACACTGTAAATATCAAATTCTCTTAGTGTCTATTCAGTTGCTATAAAACAATTTTTTAGTTAAAAAAAAAATTATTTTTATACTAAAAAATTATTTTAAGCAAGAAAATTGTCCCAAACGAGACCTTAATCAATTTTATTGCTTCTTTAATATTATAATGTCAAAACATCAGTTACATTAGCTTCTTTTTAGCAGGGAAATTTCAACAAAGCCTGGTCCATTTTACTAACATTTATTGCTTCAGAGCAGCAAATTGTTTCATTAATATGTCTGCTCTTCTATTTGTCCCACGTTACTTCCGGATGATTTCTAACAGGATCTGACTGCTTCCCGTTGATCCCTGTATAACTTATGATACACAGCTGAAAACCGGCGCTTTAGATTTCACCCATCTCTGCAACTTTTTCTTATCTTCATGACCTCATCATCAAAGTTCACATCATTTCTCTCTATTCAATGGAATAAACTGCCACTGTTCTTATGGTCTTATGGTTTGCAGGATGGGTAAGCAGTGAGACCACTTTTGTACCTTCTCCATTGCTTATCGCTATCATATTTTATGAGAAGGTTTTACTTCACTGCCCAAATTTCTGTACTGCAAATTGTTAAAGCTCACCGTGATATTAAGGCTTCATTTGGAACAACTTTCTTACTGCTTTTTAAAGAAGCTTTCTAGTATATAAATTTTAATTTTTGTACTAAAAAGTCGCTTTAAGAAGCAATAAAAAAACCGTTCCAAATGAAGCCTAACACTGATATTCATTTCTTTAGCATTGTTGATTTCTGAATCAATCTATGGTTGAACTTGCAAGTGAATTATTCTTAAATTCTCATTTTGCAGAAAATGATTAGAATAAGAAGCAAACCAGGGAGCAGAAGGTAAAAAAACAGTAATAAATATTTCATGTCAAAGTTGACAGAGAAAAACACATGATGCCATCATAGCCCTTATATCATCACACAGGGCAATCCTGACTGAGCCAGTCCCTCTCTTCAATAAATAACAGAACAAAAGAAAGAAGACAGAAGCAAAAGGCTTAAGAGAAAGAATTCATCCACAGACCCAGAAATTATACACCAGAGAAGGAAAGCAGGCCAAAAAATAAAAAAAAGTTTCAACTTCAGATTGAGCAATGGAAATCCTATGTGCTTCTACCATACTGAAGAGTCATTAAATGCTCGTCGCAAGGCGATACTGGCAGCAACGTCAACGATGTCGAAGCCTCTCGCATTTGCCATATGTTATCTCGGATGTGCTGCAGCGTCAGGAAGGGGAGGAGAGGCTGGCCCCGGCATGAAATCTCTACCTGATTTTGGAGTCCATATGAATCAATATTAGGTCAAGCAAAACTGGATCACACAATCCTACAGAATTCTTGTGCTGTTTTTATTTGTAGGCAATGATATCTAAGCTATAAAGTTTAGCATACATTATCACTGAACTGGATAAGCTCTAAAGCTTGCTTTTTCTTAGCTTTTTATGCCTCTTACGTGCGGTGCCAGAATTTATTCGGAGACCAATCTAGACGCGCCACCTCACTCAATATATAATGTATTGAGTGACGTGGCGCGTTCAAATTGACCTCCGAACGCATCCAGATTCTACACGTAACAATTTTTCTCATTGCAAGTACAATGGTAATAAAAGAACAAAGGAATAAGGCCTAGTTGAATGTAATTATGATGAATAGCATTTGTGAAATGTGAGCATAGGGTTATTTTTGTAAATATAATTTGTTATGTAATGGAATCGTTACGTTACAGGCATTCGCCACAGTGTACTAATTAAGGATTAAACTTTCTCACTTAATAACACTTACATTATTAAGTTCTGACAGTAATGATTGTGTTGTAATAAGAGGTGGCGACGCTATAAGAAGCGTGACCCTTCAGCTCTGCAAAACGGTCAACTTATGGCTTTGATAATACTCCTCGGTCAGCGGTCAGCCCTGCCCAATTCTGCCCGGACGAACTTGCTAATTGCAATCATTACGCTAAAACACACACTCTCTCTCTTAGGCCTCAACTAAGTATTAACAGTATTTTATAATTTTAATTAAATTATATATATTTTCAGCATAAATGTAAAGGCATTCAGCATTTCAGCCTATGCTACGCAATATTTTTTCATGAACAAAAATGCAGTGTGCGAATCTCAATGCAGCATTGAGGGTCAGAATTTCATGTCACGCCACATGAATTAATTTATAAGCAGCAATAATAAAGTAATTAACATGGCTGAAACTGCTATTATTGTCTGCTTTGTAATAAATATAAAAAATAATAGCCGGCTAAGCCGCTTGCCTAATTGCCCATCTCTGATTAGCTGTTGTCTAAGCTTTCTCTGAAAACAAAGCTTTGTAAAGCATGAAATGTAGAGATGGAGAGAGAAAGTGCCGTTAATAAGTTTAAAAAAGAGAGGAGTGGAATCATAGGTAGCGGATCCAAGAAGCACGCCGGAGGAATCGGCAAATAGTTCTTTATTTTCTCTTTCTTTTATTATTATTATTTTTCTAATAAGAAAATCTTCCCTCTCTAACCTAACAAATATTACACTGCAACAAACGGCATGCACGTCTCTCTCACGTTAGCGTCTCTCTCTCTCTCTAGCAATCCCATCTCTTATCGTAGAAGACAAATCAAGTCAATATTCCTCTCCTACACAAAATTTATTCTACATGAAAGTCCAATAATTTCCTAACCCATGAGGCTTGGACCAGTAACCAAGAAGAAACAATAATCTCAGAAAAAGAAAAATGATGAGAAGGCAAAGACCATAGTACCACAAAATTATTATAAAAGTGTAATTTAAACTTTAGGCGTTAGGTCTGTTATATTATACTGATTAATTTACAATAATTCTATAATACCATCACACAGAATAATAATAGATAGTAAAGCAAAATAAATGTTTGTTAATTCTGCTTACCTAATATTCACCCCTCTTTCTAGAAGAATATTTCACTCAATATTCTTTATATTTATCCATAATTTTAACATAACTACCAAAGAAATTTAAGTCATGGTATGCTTATCAAATTTTAATTAGCAAAAATATAATACAATGAATAAATAATTAATTAAAATATATATTATTTATTTTAAAATGAATTTAATGATATTGAAATTTATCATGATCTTTTTTTTTTCATTAATAATACTCTTTATTTTAATATATAGATGAAGAAATTGGTTCCTAGTCATGCCACTACACGAAAAACGTCATTTTCAGGCATCCATTTCCGCCGGAAAAATGTCCAAAATCCGTAGGAAATAAGTATTTCCGACAAAAAAAAAATTTTCGCCAGAAATGAGCTATTTTCCTGTAGGGTGCATTTGTTTGACAAACAGCTTAAAGAAAGAGCATGTGGTTTATGTTGCAAGAAAGGAATGTGGAGCTAACAAAAAGTAGAGCAAGTGGTCCCTTGTTCTTGGTTTCTGTCTCGTTATGCTTTTCTTTTTCATAACTTGGGAATGATTCTGCCCTAGACATATACTACTCTCTCCCACACAACAAATGCTGCTTTGTTCTGTTGAGGATGGGAGGATGTGGGGGCCTTCACATAACATCGCAACAATAGTGCAGCACTCATGCCTTGGTTACCCTAACTCCTCCAATGGTGGCAACCTCATAGAAAGAGAAGACCACTCAAGCCTTTTGTTAGGTGTTCATAGGCTGAGGCAACGAAGGTGAAAGCGTGATGAAGAGGCTTATGATTTAAGAACAAATGGTTCGTAGACGTGTTATGTGCACTGCACTTTTCATGGCGTATATAATTAATTAATCTACTGTATTCCTTTTGAAGAGGCTTATGATTTAATTTGTTTTAGTGTTGGGCTCCATGCATGGCGTCAGACTTGGTTCCAAGTTTCGATGAATTCTATGCAAGTGGGATCATGAAAAAAATTTAAGTGGCTTAGGACATTATACTTGGTTAAAATCAGGTTAATCAAGCAGTAAGGGAGCTTGAATTAGGGGTGTCGAAATTGGGTTTCGGGTCAAACTCGGAACTGACCCGGATTGGAACAGGGACATTAACCCAACCCGATTATGTAAACGGGTCTGAAATTCGAACCAGTACCCGACTTGTCGGGCTGCCTGTTTGATCCAACCTGACACATTTGAGCTTCTGGATGCCGATGGCGGGACGACAAACGGCGGCATGGCGAACGGCAGGTGCGGATGCTGGCTGGCAGGCGCGGGCAGCTCGGACGCGACACGTACTGGCTAGGGCAGGTGCAGGCGCGGGCAGTCACGGGTAGCTTCAGATGCAACATGGGCAGGCTCGGGCAGCCTCGGCACGAGCGCGTGCAGCACGATAAGCTTATTTTAAATGGGTTTTCGGGTTGACCCGAAAGCCTGATGGGTCAACCCAAACCCAACCCATTTTTTCAAATGAGTAGAATCCGGGAACCCGAATCCAACCGGTTTTGAAACCGGATCAAGTTCGAGTCGAATTTTCGTGTTGTGTCAAATATTGAAACCCCTAGCTTGAATTGGGGTTCAACTACTAGTTGCTGAATGTGAATTGGCTAGAGGTGCCTATAACTTAAATGTCAACAAGCTACCTAAGATATGGTTCTCATTAGGCCCTTAATACCAAATTTACTCATTTGGAAAGACTATACACCCATGAAACTTGACAATTGGCCCAGAATACTCACCAGCTAACTTCAGGTTCTTACTAAAAGAATGTATCAAGGATGTTGAAGCTCAATTAATCCAGAATTTGACTAAAGTTTCTAGCAATCAGACAACTACAATCCAGACTCATATGCTACATAACTAGCTATATTGAGATCAATTTATGTGCTTTCTGTATAATCACACTAAGTATCCAATTTTGTAGCATTGACCTTGATCCTCTTCTATAAGCACACTATAAAAAAAATAACTTTTAATAACATATATTAAGAAACATTTATCTAAGTATCTTAAAAAATATTTATTATGGCATATTTTAATTTGACGCTAACAGAGCGATTTGGCACTAAGAGAGAAATTTGTGCGATAAGTTTCGGATCCGCTTCTTTAATCTAGCTTATTCAAATCTATTTGCCTCCTTCATCGAACATATGTGCCCAGCATGCGTTCTCTTCATCTAGCGTTCCTAGTTCCCGCTACATCGGCAATCGCGACCGTATCAGGTAATTCTTCTCATGGACTATGGGATGACTTTAAACTCTAAGTACAAAGTAAAGAACTAATTTCAGACAGTCAACTTATTCTCAAAGGATGACTACACAATAAAGTCTGAAATTACAATTGGAGTTTGAGAATCTTCCTTGTCAAAGGATGCATCTTCTTTAACAGTTATAAGATTTAGCTCCTTTCTGCCATTGACATAAGTAACAATCTCACATAAAATCTCCCCATCTTGTGTAGCTTGATGAGTTGGAGATTTCATATTTTTATTGCTTTGAATCAAGTTTGGGTGAAAAGGTCTACCAAAATGATATGAAAATTATGAGAAATTCTGATAAGAAAAATACTTTGAATAAACATTCTCCTAAAAGGTCATTTTCACTTAGTAAGAGTTATAGCTACGAGAAGATTATGTAAAAATACCTAGGTTCACTAAATCTTTAACTTTACACCTTGGCAATGGTGCTAATTTTGAGCGCGCAATTAATTATATATGTTAATGATTTTCTCTTCTATGACTTGGTGGAGGATTGTATTGATCTTAGATTGGATGTATAGCTATCTATAGACTTCGGATATATCACTAACAAGCAATTAAATCTCTCCTTGCAACACACCCTTCACTATTAATAATGCTTTTAGTGGTTACTATATTAATTATGAGCTAGTTGTGCAACCCTCTTAGCTAGCTTTTTTGACTGGGCAACTAGGTGGAACTTGCATCCATCTTTAATTTGGATGGTCATCTCTTCTATCTTTTTCAAATTGTTCAAAATTAGCTTAGAGCCCAGAGATTTACTACGAGGAGTATCAAATTTGAAAATTGCAAATAGTTTATATATCTCTACTATAAAAGATGGCCCTAGAGTGTTGAAATCGCAGCTATGTCATGCTTTTATGAGAGTTTTATTCTAATTTTCATTGTTGGAATACCTTTCATAAAATTTGCATGGACTATAATTAGAATGCTAGCACCCTTAGTAGTAACCTACTCATGCCAAGAAGTTCCTCAAAAGTAATATTCTTAGTGCTAAAGAGGTTCCCTCAATATATATCTTAATTGATAGAGGACAACACTAGCTCATTCTAGCATCTTTTGATTGACATGATAACTTCTTTTTAGCGTAGCACCTATATTGACATAAACTTCTTAGCATAAAGGAAAGCCCTTTGCTTGAATAGGAAACAATCATTTTCCAATGGCAAAAATCCTCCAAAAATAGCAAAAATCTATTGAAAATTTCATTTCTAATGATTTCATTAGGTGGGAAAATACCATGTTGGAAATACTTCTAAAATTGTAAAAAAATTTTCAGTAATTATTTTCGGTAAATTACCGATGAATAGACTCAAACACCGATAAAAGACTGAAAAATCATAAGCAAGAGAGAACCCAATAATTTCACTCGAATCTTTGTTTGTACATCCCACTAGAATCCAACCTATATATATATATACCTAAGCATTTTGGGGTCCAACCAAGCAATTTTTGAACGGACCTCTTCTATAAATGTGCAATTCAGTCATGAAAAAAATAATGTTTAACACTTCTAGCTTTATACACACACCTAACCTAACAGAAAGCCAACCACCCTTAAATCCTTACAAATTTCAAATTCTCTCGAACAACTGGCTAGCAAACAATCTTTGCTAGAAAAATATGACGATCACAACAATTTGATTATCATATGGAGAAAAAAAGAACATGTTTCAATATAGGTACTGCATGTACACCTCCATATGTTTTGTTCAGATCAAATTTGCTAAAATCTGCGAAGTTATACTTAATTGATACGCATAGTTTACTTATAAATGTTGAAGGAAAGAAAGCTGTAACAAGGCAAGCTACTTAAGACCGTTTCAACTAAAACCAAAATGAATTTTCAATCGTTTCATATATACCCTGCAGCCTACGCAACCAAGTTTATATATATATATATATATATATATATTACAATTTACACATACGTGTGGTGCAGTAGGACGGCAAGAACAAGAAGAATGTTTCTATGGCTTTTCTTTCTGCTTTCATTATTTAACTTAGCTTCTCCTTACATCACTCAAACAACTACTTATAAATTTAATTTTGCATACAACGCATAACTTTACAGTGAATCTAAATAAATAGGAAAGAGTTGAATCGTACTGAATTTAAAAAAAAAAAAAGAACTATATTATGTGCATGATAATATAACAGAAAATAGAATTAGAAAGCTGTCACTTATCAAATAAAATATGCAACTTGCTAGCATTACATAGGTATCATGGTTGTTGCATCTATGACTTTTTTAAGAGAAAAAGAATGGAAGTTGGTAGCTTTATTTGTACTTCATCCAATTCATGTCAACAAACTGGAAATAATTGATGCATGTCATCAGTTCTGGATGCTTTAGGTAGAGATGAACAACTAGCAAAACATAATCATTCTTTTTTTAAATAGATAAAGAAGTATTAATCATTGAGAAGTGGTATATTGTGGAAGATGACAATCCTATCTTCATATTTATTTATTTATTAATAACAATAAATTGTTAACAAAAGGAAAAAAAAGGTAATAAAAAAAGACTAAAAATCGTCGCTTTCCATTAATATATGTTACTTTGCTTCTCAGACTAAAATAAAAATAATAATCTTCTTTTATAGATGTACAAATAAAGATATATTGTAGTTCAAGAAATCACATTTTAAAATAGTTCACATTGTGCTCACCTTCATCATTACTAATTTAGTATATAGTCTTCTTATACGAATTTTACAGAGTTTGTTTTATAAATCCTTAGCCTTCTTTCTTCTTTGTTGTGTTGTATGAGTCGTTAAACATTCTAATATAATTTTTTTTTTATATCCAATTCTCTTCAACTTACCCTTTTATATATATATATATATTTTGGTTAAAACCCACCTACGGGCCTACGCGTTAAATAAGGGAAAAAGTTATACAGTCCTTAAAGGGATCTCTAGCTCACTATTGCTCCAAAGAGCTACAGGATCTCTAGCTCACTTTACCCTTTTATATTAATTTCTCATCGAATTGATATATTTTTCATCCTTTGATAAATGCTAAATGCGCTAACTATCTAATTAAGTCTACTTTCACTACATTATCTTAATTAATATTTTAATAGGTGTTACACCTATCATTTCTCAACTATAATCATTAAATTAACAATTCATTCTTTCTATTTTTTATTGCATCTATCTTAACATTCTCATTTATAGTTGTCAAGCCTTACTTTATATGTCAACGATACCTTTACTATATGATATTTACATTAATTAAAAAAAAATGATATTTACATTAATTAATTTAAGGGAAGTTGCATACATACTGCCACAAAATTCTTATACATTTATATATATAGCACATAAATCTTTATATTTACTTATATACCACTTTAATGTATAAATCACATCACAATGAATGCATGAAAATATATGTTTAACTTCAAATAATTAAGTTAATATTAGTTGAATTTTTATGTGATTTAGAGAGTTAAACGTTACATGAGTAAATATAAAGATTTAGATGCACAAAAATGTAAATAAGTAAGAATTTTATGGTATGCATATAAATCCCCTTAATTTAAATATTATTTTCTAATTTTTTTTTTCGAATTTACATGATTAAAATGACCATTTTTTTTATTTCTAAGTAGTATCATAAGTACACGCATACATAAATTATGATAGAAAATAACAATCATTATCTTATGAAAACATCATGAAACTTCTTACATAATTTTTTGCAATAAAATATATCCACTACAAAATAAAAATGACAACATATATAGTTGCGTGGAGTAGAAAACCATAAGAAAAATAGTTGAAGAGTTGCGATGATGAACGTCATATCTAACACTTATTATAAAACTAGCAGGAAAAAATATCTTTGATGCTAATCTGACATAACATACATTACTCTTTCACTGTTCTTGCAATATATGAAGCTCCAAAAGCAAAATCCATCTCCAAATATACTTCTAAGATGTCGATGTAAGTTCCATGCATGCAATATGCTATTATGGATAAGCAAAATGCCCTTTAAACATGCAAAAGTAAGAGATTGCAGAATAAAAATAAAAATGCAGCAACAAACACTGATGTGGAAATGCACGATTGACCAATTTAAAATGTTGGATTCTAAAACCGGTAAATTCTAAAGCCGCCGGAAAATTATCAATTTTCGTTGGAAAATGCCCCGGGTAATAGGTGATTTTGTTGTAGTGTTCTACTAATCATGGAAGAGAAAATTGTATCCAAATGAAAAAATTTTAGCTTGTTGGAGAATAAAAAATATTATTTTTACAGTAAATTTGACCATATTTGAAAGTATTATACATTTATACTTGAGCATGTCTATGAGAGTGCAATAGAAGAATATTAATATGTGAAAATCCTGGATTTGTTTAACTTTTTCTTGGCACAATGCTTTAACCACCCACAAATTTAACACCAAATAAACATATAAAACACAAGAAAAATAACAAATATGAAAACTATTGAAATTAATACATGATTTATATTCATTCAAATGAAATATTCCTCATAAAGTTTTAATTGCTTTACAATTATTTGTTTATTCATTTATTTATTTGTTTCTGTGCAGACACATGACAAGCTTCAAATCTCACACACGTATCACTTTCATACATGGTCGTGTTAATGTGTGGCCTATGCGTGTAATGGAATTTGTCTCATAAATAATAATAATAATAATAATAATAATAATAATAATAATAATAATAATAATAATAATAATTTTTATTATAAATAAGCTGAAGTCAGATATATATACAAAGTAAATAAATGCAGAATAAATAAGGTTATGCATCTTCGAAATGGAAAAAAATAATTAGGCTTATAAACTATTAATCACTAATTAAATCTAACGAGCCTTCGTATTTCGTCTAAATAAGATTATGCTAAAAATTATGCGTCAACGGATTCAATCTTGCATCCTTATATGTGTCATGATGATTCCTTCGAACCTAATAGCTCTTTACCCATTAATGCTTGTTTTGCCTTGCCTATTGGCACAAAAATAATTATTTTGTTCTCAATATATGCCAAAATTTAGCCGTTGAAGTATCTGTTCGAAGGGCAAGTGCTATTTTCCTATTATTCCTAAACTTATCATTAAATTCATGTTTAGGATGGTCCATAGCTTTCAACGAAGTTAGGTGAGAGAGAGAGAGAGAGAGAGAGAGAGAGAGAGAGAGAGAGAGAGAGGGAGAGGGATAGAGAGAGAGGGAGAGGGAGAGAGAGAGAGTTGAGTCATCTCCCAAACCTCCAAACCATATGAACAAAGACAGAAGTGTCCACAACAACTTACCTTGATAAGTAGCCAAAGTAAGCTTTCAAAGAAAAAAAAAAAATATCAGAGGCATATGAACTCTTAAAAAGCCATACAACACCTTAATGAATTCACATTGCTTTCACAATTTTTTTCATCACAAGCCTATACCAGTAGCTGTGTCATAATGAGTATACGGACTGAGCTTTTATATATATATATACACACACACTAATAATGTACTAAATAAATTAAAGCGCACTCACCAAATAATTTTCCTACACAACTGAGCCACTTATTAATGAGCTAATAAACACCAAAAGCAAGCTCTTAAAACCCTAATCATGAGGAACAAAATGATGTTCCACTCAGACTTGCACTCCACACCATGACTTCCTAATGAAGAACCAATCTAATACCACCATGAAGAAACTTTTCGGTTCAAATGTTCTTTTCACCAACTTAGGTTAGGAACACCATTATACTTCTTCATGATTCATTTCCATGCACTCCTATGTCCTTTTTTCCTATCCATCCATTCCAAGCCTTAGCATTAAACGAAAAAAGAAAAAGAAAAAGTGCTCAAGTCTTTAGAGCTTGCATGACTTGCATTAAAAACAAAATAAGAACCTTAATAATAATTAAAAAAATAACAAATATAGTACCTCTGATTCATCCTCAAGACCAAGCTTGTTCACCAAGTACTTCTTCAACAACCTAACTGTCATCCTCCCATCCCTACACAAAGATAAAGTAACTAAGAATTAGAACCCTTACCTTTTAAAACCAAGCCATGAGCTCCTCCAAGAAGAAAAATAAAAGCAAGTAGAGAAGCAAGAGAAAAAAAAAAGTACTTGATCCTTAAGTAGCTCTTAGGAATCTGAGGCAAAAAGGGCTCCCTCACTCTGCATTGAAAATGTCATTAGAAATTGAGAGGAAGAAGAAAACCCTAAGTCCACACTCATGATGAAGCCATCCAAAAGCCCACATAGAGATAAATGCTCAAAAAGCAAAGCTAAAAATTCAAGCCATCTTATTATTGCATACATTAAGCATGAAACCACAAAAGCAAATCATTATTACTTACTGGTTCTGTGAGGCTTTGAGCATGAACCACACCCCAGCCTGAGGTCTCGCCGGCGTGCTTACCAGTCTTAGCTCGCCCGAGGCCGCCGCCGAAGAGCTTTCGAATGGAACCACGAAGCTACGAACAGGCGGCAAAAATGCCGGCTGCCCGACGCCCATTGCAACACTGCCGGCATTCCAAAACCCCCATGGCGCGTCTCGCGGATAAAACACGCCGAGATGCGGCGGAGGAGGTGGTGGAAACATTGGAATATTCATAGGCTCCGGCGGCGCCGGCCGGGGAGCAAAAAGCTCAAGCTCCGTTGAAAGCGCTACCCTCACTTCCCTCAACGGCGGTGCTGATGAGCTGCTCCCGGGTGAACGGCGGGATGTCGGTGGTCTAATTCCGACGCCAACGCCAAGCTGAAGCCAGCCTTCACAACATTGATCTCCGGCGTCTCTGTTGCTGGTCCCGGCTTCCTCCTCCTCCTCTTCCTCCTCTTGTCTCTCCTCACAGTTCGCCAAACCTCCCATGAATTCCGGTGATCTCAGAGCCGGCGTCGGCTTCTCGAAATCGAAATAGGAATCCGAAAAGTATCCTCCATAACAGTCGTAGTGTCGCCGGAGGAGGTTTCTTGCCGGTACCATGATTTCATGAGCTCTTTTGTTCGGCTGATCCCCTCGTCTCTTTTCTTGAAGAAGAAGACGAAGGAGAAGATAAAGTAGTAGAAGCCATGGAAGAATCAGGGAAGGGGACCCTAGCTTTTCATACACATGAAAGGATTAGCTAAAACATGTAGTAGCCTTTTTCATGGTGAAGGACTGATGGGAGGGAGAGATAAATGGGTTGAGATAAAAGGCGAAGAGAAGAGCTTTTGGATCTGCCTTTCTATTAATTCCTCTTCTTTGGAAGCTTGTGGTGATCAAATAGTTGCAGACAGACATGAGAGAGAGAGAGAGAAAAAAAAAAAAAAGATATGAAGAAGGCAGTCTTTTATATATATATTTATATATATACACATGAAAAATTGTTAAAGTGGAATTTAGAATAGTTGAGGATTGGATCCTTTATATATATATATATATAAACTTTTTATAATTATTTGTAATATTAAAATTGTATTTATAAATGATCTTCTTCTTATGCATGCTATGAAAGCTTTATCTTCTAAATTATAATTTAAATTATTGTAAATATTTTTTTAAACATCCTAGAAATAAAAATGATGAAGATGATGTATCATCATTACATCTTTTTATCTTTTAAGAAACATTTAATCAAAATTATGCAAAAAAAAAAGTTACATATAACTGAATTAAAAAATATATTTTATTTATGTAAAATATGAAATTCTCAGGCCTTTTTATATATTTAATTTAAAGATTATATTTTATATAATTTTACATTCGGTTAAAACTAATAAAAAATATTGACAGTTTCAACCAATTTCAATCAAATTATATGTTCTCAGCCTTTGATTAATTATAAAAGTGTAGCCATTGTTTGAAATTTAATAGAAAATTTTAAACAAGGGGAGAAGGGTAGGGAGAGATAATTATGATTAATTAGGGGTGATACGGGAATTAAGAGGTTAATGGTGGATGGGGACCGCATAGGAGAAACAGGTGGCGCGACATGATTATCTGGGCGCGAGGGGCGGCGGGAACAATTTAAGATAAAGCCCATGAGTTTTACAATATTTACGGAACTGTCATGTCTGGGTTCCGGCACTAACCCCCATGGTTTCATCATGTTGGTTTTTCTTTTCATTTTTATTTTTTAATTTCTTCACGACCATTCATGGAAAATAAAAACAAATGAAAAGAGGCAAAGGGTGTGGGGCCGGGATGGGGAAGGGATGGCGATGTGCTTTTCAGTGGACTTTTACGTTTTAGCCCCGTAACTTCTTGATAAATAGTCATTACGAATTTTCTTTTTATAATTTTGATTTGTGGTGTGCCATTCATTAAACATGCGTCGTAGTCATTGTAAATGATAAGATTTACGCTTCATTTGGTATAATTTTTTTTTAAATAAAAATTAATTTTTATATTAAAAGAATATTTTAAAAATAGTAAGAAATCTCTCTCAACCAAAATCTTATTCTAAACGTAGAAGGATACAGTTGTGCAGAGTGTGGACGGGGAGAACCGTCCGCACAAGCACTATATCTAGCTAGGTACTGGCACTGGGTACCGCTGGGTACCCAGTGCTTGTGCGAACAGTGCACACTCCGCACCTAATAATTTTTCATAGTTGAGATCGTTTTTTTTAATGTTTTTTAAATAAAATTTTAATACAAATATTTCTATTTACAAAAATTTTATATTAAAAAGTTAATTTAAAAACCATTATAAATTCTATCAATGAAAACCTAAATGTTATTAGTGGTAGATTTAAGTATATTGCAAGATAGAACAAATGGCGATGAAATTATATGATGAATTATTTCGTACGGACACCGGACGGGAGAACCGTTCGGTCTTCTCTCTGTCTATAATAAAAGTGCAGCTTTGTAGTAGCTGCGTTTTTATTGTAGACAGAGATAAAACCGTACAGTTCTCTCTGTCCGATATCCGCATGGAATAATTTCTCAAATTATAAACTCATAGTGACAAAGGTAAGATTTTTAGTTAAAAAAAATAAAAATATGTATGCTAAATTGTAGATGTGTAAGAGTTTTACAGTATCTATAATTATAAAAAATTTCAAAGATAAAAACTTTTACATTTGGTATGATGAACATAAAGACAATTGAAAGGAAAAAAAAAAAGATATTACCTGTCATAATGATAATTATGGGGAGTATATGACCAAAAGCATGAGGCAAAATGACTATGTTAGTTTTGATAAGCTCTGCTAGTGGAAGACTACTTATTATGGATGATCTGCACTTTGTTGATCTACTTTTAACAGGCCTACCATCAGCCACCTCCTCCCCCTTCTAAGGAGTTGCATATGTTGTGGGACTTCCCAAGCACCTTCCAATGCCCCCTTGTCTTCTTTATCTAATTAAAGATGATTTGTTTTTTCATGAGGTAAATTTTATTGGAGAGGCTCTTCATGAGAGTTAGCAAGGCATGCTGTTTGTGAAAACTTTAGATGTGTCATTGACTCTAAGTTCAAGATGTTGTTCTCTTAGGTTTTGTTTGGAATAACTTTCTTACTGTTTTTTAAAACAACTTTTTAATACAAAAAAGTTTTAGTTTAATAAAATTTTGTATAAAAAAGTTATTTTAAAAAGGAGTAAGAAAATTATCCCAAACGAAGACTTAACATGTAAGTGAAACGCAAATATAAATGATGTTATCAAATAGTTTGAATTGGATCTGTCTTTTTAGGAAGTTAGTTTATACCTTTTTGAGCGATAAAATGTTTTTTTGTAATTGTTGCGTCCAGGAGTATTCGCGGCGGTAGAGAAATATCATATTTAACGTCTCAGCATTGTACGAAAATTCGGCACGCAATCAGATAAGGAGAGAGGGTCTAGCATTTATGAGACACCAAGATTTTTTTGAAGTTTCCAACTAGCTTTTGCCTTGAGATTCGTGCCCGATCAAGATGATTTTGTGATGCCGTATCAGTAATCATATTATTAATTGGCATTATTTTACTATTTATTATCCTAGGACTATTTTTTTGAAAGAAAAATTTATAAAAAATATAACCCAATGGATTAAGAATCTCTTAAACTAAAATAAATATATAAGAGTAGCATTATAATTTGGTGGAAGCCTTATGGGCATATTTGACCATGTATTTCTAGATAACAACTTAGTCTACACCACATAGTTATTGAATCATTGAAGAAGAGAATGCCCAATTGAAGCAAGAAGAGCTCAATAAATTTGATGAGAGATGCTTAAAAGCTCATGAAAATCTTTAGTTATATTTCGGATATATGACAAAGGCTAATAATGTGAAACCCTTAAAATTTTTAAGATTTTTTTTTTTTTTGTTGACTTAGAGAAGTCCAAACCACAAACCATCTTCACCAAAATATTTATAATGTTGTATTTTAGCTTCCCTGATTTTTTCATAATTTTTGGGCACTATCGAAATTTCTTAAGAAATCGGCATCTGTCCGTACAAGTGAGGTTTTTGGGACCATCAGGTGTTCGTTTTGCCAACCGATTTAACCAGAATTTTTAAATAAAATAAATTAATTTATGAAATTTTCTTAGTAATTTTTGAAATCCCTAAAAAGGTTCTATGAATTTTCTATTAAAATTTTATTATAATAATATTATTATATATTATTTAATAATAATAAAAAGAAAAATATCTTAAGCCAAAATGGGTTTATTAAATCCCTTTTCATTTAAATTTTCGTTTTTATCCAACACATAGTTGGCTTAGAGACCTAGGGAAGAAAGAGAGGTGAGAGAAAAGAAAATTCATTTTTTGGACGACTTCGAGTCATTTTTATCTGTTGACCTGCTCGAGAAACTTGTTTGTCTCGAGGTAAGTCACATTATGTCCATTTAAATTTTCAAAAATACATAGTTTTTAGCAAAATTTTTTATACGTTAGCGAAAAACGTTGATAACTTTGCACATATAAAACTCTGAATGTCTCCACACTATTTTTTTCTAGTATGAATATCATATTTCAATAATATGAATAATTTAATGAGAAATGAAATATGCAGTATAAATGACTTTTTTTAACATCGTTGGCCCAACTTGGCACCCATTGATTGGGCTAATTATTTATATCAAATTCATCTAAATTACATCTCTAAAGGAGCTAGTTATCATGCTTTGTATTTGCTGCATCTCCAATAGATTCAATGTTATATATTGTTCTTGTGATACACATGCCTTCTCTTAGCCCTTGGGATAATTTCAAATTTTCTTAGTCAAGTATGAAAACTTTAATTCAAGAATCTAAATTTTGAGACTTTTGTGTGAGATAAAATCTTTAACGAATCGTCCTTGCTTTGGCTTAAGCATCCAGTAATTACATTACAAATGACTTATTATCATCCTTTTTCTTTAAAAAAGGTTGAATCCCTTGTGGAGTTTGATCTTTGCATTTATTTCCCACATGTTGGAATTTCTTGAAGAAGAAGGAAGCTTTCTTAAGCTTCTTGGATGAGAAGGAGGAAGGTCAGAATAGTAGAGAGCAAAACATCAAGCAAAAACTTTATTGGCTTGTTTTTAGAGAGGGTGATTGGGTATTACAGATTTTTTGTCTATATATTGATACAAATGACAACATCAAAGCTACAAAAAAACACACATATATATAAAGGTAATAGAAAATACAAAAAATATAGTTAAGTTGGATAAAAAAAAAAACTCTAACAATCTCCACCTTGATCCAACTTCTTCCAATTGAATCTCATGAAATCTCTGAATCAATCGATTCATCCCCTAAATCTACTGCTACTGCCAAGTTAGTGTCTTCTTTGAGTTCAACTCTTTTCCATTTCTTTCTATTCGAACAATTTCTCTTGAAATGTCCCTCTTTGTGGCAAAGATAACACATCTAGCTCATTTTCTCTTTTCCAACTTAAAATCTGCCCCTAACCAGCAACATGTTGCCATTCCTTTTCTCCTTAGTCTCTTATTTCCATTGAATCTCCTTTGATATCAATACTGACTTTACCTCAGTCATTGTCAAAGTTTGTTTCCCAAATAACATTATATCAATGATGTGTTCATATGCTTTTGGCAGTGAGCTAAGCTAGATGATGCCCTGATCTTCTTCTTTAATCCGCACGTCAACATTATTTAGATCAAGAATGATTTTGTTGAAGTAATCCATATGCTTTTGAAGATCCTTTGATACTTCCATTTGAAGGGTATATAGTTGCTTCTTCAATAACAGATGATTTACAAGAGAATTTTTTAAGAACAATGATTCTAGTTTCTCCCATACCTAGATGGTTTTTTTCTTCCTCGACAGCCTCTTACAACACATCGTCACCAAGGGAAAGCAATACTATGCTGTGAGCCTTAAATTGCATTTCCTTTACCTTCACCCAATTGGTCAATGCCATAAATTTATCTTTTGATATTACCTCTAACATCCCTTGATGAACTAATAATGCCTTTATCTTGATCCTCCACAGGCTAAAATCTTTTTCTCTAGTGAATCTGTTGATCTTGAAACTTTTCATTTACATGATTTAGAAAATAGAACTAGATCTACACCTTAATAGCACTAGCCCGCAAGATTTGCGATGCTGCTTATGCGACTTAATTTTGTATAGCACAGTTGGCATGACTGTCACGCTCTAGCCTGCGATCTATTCGAATACCATGCTCTATCCCACCTTCTGTATGTGCCCATACCAACCTTTATCCTAACCATCACCTGTATCTTGCGTGGAAAACTCTATGTGCCTGTGCATCTCACAAGGTTATGCTCCTCCCACTACACGTACGTCTGCTTGAATGTATTTTGCCTCCCACTGCAAACTCGATCCATACACAAACAAGAGACACAAATTGTTTGCAACTTGAAGACACACCTCCCGATACTTCACATGGGCGTCACCTCCTAGTCTGCTCCCAGATGTCGAGCCTCCCTCCTTTGAACATTCCTCCACCTCCACCTAGCTCTGATACTAGTTTGTTAAATCTTAAAACATTTATGATGATACTATCATTAAACATTGTGAAGTGAAACAAATAATGGTGAATACATACATTTTTGTTAATGTTTTTCTTCATGACTTAGTAAGAAGGGAGTGCATTTAAAGAACTTTCAAAGTGCATATGTAGATCTAGTTTGATTCTTAGGCAAAAGGTATTAGGCCAAGAGAGTTATTACTATGGATGTATTCTAATGAAATAATGAATGCTCTAAATATGTTCTGAATTTATAGTTATTCATTAACAACACAACTCCTTTCAAGATATCAACAAAATTTAATTATATAACAAAAAAGATTCTCGCAATATGATTACCACAAGGGGGGGGGGGGGTTCTCTAGTGCTTAACTGAGTCATGTGATCATCTTACCACAGGGAAGTTTTCCTTCCATCATTTATGCTTCTTTCATATCTACTCTCTTCGATTCACTTTTTTCATTTTGGTATTGGCCGACTTAGTTTATTTTTTATTTCTTTGGTGGTTCCTTCTCTTGGTTTCATATTATTGTTTCTTCTAGTTTGGCCATTTCTTCTGCTTGTATGGTGGGAAACATTGTTAGGTTGCTTGATTCAAGTTTTTAGATGGTAAAAGTAAATTGAGATCTTTCAAAGATGTAATTTTTGGCTCATCCTCTAGTTTATTTTTCCTTGATCTTAAAGTCTCTAGTCAATGTGGTTTAACTATCCTCTAGATTTTTGAAGAGTTGGTGGAGGGTTTGGTAGCCCCCTTTGCATTTTCTATGATTGGGAAATATATTATTCGTAGACAAATATGGATACTATTCAAAATTTCTTCCTTAATCTTAAGCTTGATGGTGATTTTTTAGTAACTTTACCTAATCCCAAGCATGTTTCGATCACTGAATAACAAATAGGACTATAATATGATTTTTTTCACACAAATCTTATTATGCTAATGCTTGTTATATGAATCTTATTAAGTGGTATCCTTCTTTTGATATTACTATGAAATCCCCTGACATCTTGATTTGGATTTCATTTCTAGATTTAAGGACATATTTCTTTCCTCTAAAAAGTTTACATAGTTTGGGTTCTATATTTAGGCATCCTCTAAAATTTAATAGTGCTATAGATAATGGTACAAGTCCTTGAGTGGCTAGGGTTCTTGTTAAACTTGATATTTCTAAGAAATATCCTAATTGCGTGTAGATTGGTCCTAAAAATTTTGGATATATCCAAAAAGTTGATATAGAGGATTTTTCCCCTTTTTGTGAATATTGCAAAACTCTTGGTCACGATAAAAAGAATGCCATACTCTTCATCCTCATTTGAGGAAAGAATTAGTTGAAAAGAAACTACCTGTGGGTAATGATAATAATAAATATGTTATCATAGCCCCTAATTTTTATATGAACATTGTTGCTAATGTGCCTCTGTCGAAAGCTAATAACCCCCCTCCTTCTGGTGAAATGAATGCGTGTAGTAATGTCATTTCATTAGAGGTTGACAAACATAATAACTTGTATCCTTTTAAAAATCCTCTTTGTGTTAATCCTATTATTAACTTTGCTAGTATTTTGGGAGATGTGATATCTTATATTAATGGTTATGGTATTGCTAATTCTGATCTTGTTGTTGAAAATTGTATTCAAATGGCTCCTTTAGTTGGTTCAGATCTTTCTTTGGTGATCTGGATGTGTCTAATTCAATATCCATAACTTTCATTCTTATTTCTTCTATATCTCTACTGGTGAGCCTATGGTTAATATGGAAGTGATGGTTCAGGAGGTTAAGAGCCCTTTTGGTCTAATTTTTTCTATTTTGGAGGATGAAGAGATTAACATTACTATTTTCATATCTTTAAGAGTGATTTAATACATGAAATTGATTGAGTGTGTTTTAGAATGTGTCCTAAGTGTTGCATGTTAATTTTGAAAAAATTGATAATGTTACTTTTGGAGCACAGCGGCATTGCACTTAGCTAAGGCGATAGAAAGTGACATTGCGATGCTAGCTCTTGGGTTATGGAAGATGTTTGAGCATCGTATAACTATTATTTGAGCGTCATACGTAGCACTAGTTCATTATTGTGATAACTCAAATATGTGAAATAAATTTTATTAAAAATATAAAAATTTTGAAGTAGAGTACTTTACCACTTATCTAATGAGCACTGCAGTGCTATAACCATAAAAGAGAGACATAAGGGGTCATAATCCTTTGTGATTTTACTTGGGACCTGGATATGTGATATGATAATGAATTCTTATGTGATATAAATTATTTTATGATTTATCTATTCAACATTATTGTAATTGGATAATTTTTATGCTTTGATTTCCTTTTCTAATATAATCCATGATTCATTCACCCATTTTTAAATATTCAAAAATATTTAAAAAAGAGAAAATTTTAAATTTTAGATTAGTTTATGCTATCTGCTGAGCTGTTATATCTCATTATTGATTGCTTGTGGTTTTTGAAGGCCTAGGAAAGGGAAGGAGGCATTTGATTAGCAGTTCAGGATCATATCTTAATTGATATGCATTTTGCTTTTTTGATTTTTGTATAATCATAGCTAATAAAATTTTCAGTTCTATAGCCATGTACTATAGTGTAGATATTTATTTTGATGAAATAAAAGAAAAATTATGGATGAGTTTATTTTTTATATTTAAATATTTTAGTAACTCTATTATCTGTAGTTTTTTTAGAAATAAAATTGGAAGAGACAATGAACATTATAAAACTAGATCTTGGTATTTGCCTATCACAGCTCAACATGATGGGATCTATCTGTTGAAACTCGATCACTATGAATTAGGTTGTTAAACCTAAGCTTACGTCCCAATGGCTAACTAAGAGGGGGGGGGGGGGGGAAGGGGGGGGGGGGGGGGTGAATTGGTCATTAAAAATTAATCCCTCTTTTTTAATTTTTTAAACTGAAAAATAAACTTTAATGATTTTTGTAGAAATAAAATTTTCAACCACAAATTAGAAACAAAAATCAACAAAATAAAAAGCAATGAAAAATAAAAGACACAAGATTTATAGTGGTTCCGTCAAACTTGACCTACATCCACTCCCCAGTGTTGGCAGAGAACCTTCCGTCCTTTCACACTCTCCCGGTGTAGGCAGAGAACCCTTCGGCTGTTCACACTCTCCAAGTGTGGACAGAGAACCCTTCGGCTGTTCACACTCTCCAAGTGTGGACAGAGAACCATTCGGCTATTCACACTCTCCAAGTGTCAGCAAAGAACCAGATCTCCTTGATAGATCTTCTTCACAAGAATTCTAGAAGGAAGAGAGAAAAGAGTGAAGTAATCATAAACTAAGAGTAAAGACTCTTACCTTTGAGTACCAAGTGAAACCTTCATGCTCCAATGACAAGAAATCTCCTTCAAACACTCTCTCACACTCGCTCCTTGACTCTTCTTTCAATAGGAACGAAGATCAATAGGCAAAAAGATTTGGTGGCAGTCAAAATTGGACTTTATATAGGAGAGACAAAAAAAACGGTCCAAAAACTGCAAATTTTCAAGTCAATACGCATTGGATTGTCCCGTACGATCGTGGATCGTCCTGGACGATTTTACTTAATTGCGTTGGAAACGAACCTAATATATATGGATACAAAATGACTTCATACACACACATCATCCTGTACGAACTAGGTTCCTCCGGTACGAACGGTTATTCCATAGGTCGGTTCCCAAAAATTGCAGAACCTCACTAAAATTTCAAAGTCGGTTCGCTTCGTCCTGGGACGAATATGGGTTCGTCCGGACAAAATTTTTCCAGAGAGCAAATCGTCCCGGGACGAATACACTTCGTCCTGGACAAAAATACTCCAGAGAGCAACTCGTCCTGGAACGAATACACTTCATTCTTGAACGAAAATTTTCCAGAGAATATTTCATCCTGGGACGAATACACTTCGTCCTGGACGATCAGGACTTAGAAAAATATTCTTCAACTCCTGTTCGTTCCATTGCTCTTACGAGGAGATAACTGACCTGATCTTCCCATACAAACTAAGTTTGTCCCATACGATCAGTACAAATTTCTCAAAATCTCCTAAAGTATGTGTGTGTATTCACTCAATTACAATCACTCCCTCTCAAACTTAATTCAAAGAAAAATTTAAGTTTTAAATACACAAAGTATATCATGCTGAATTTGATTTGAAGTCTTTGTAGTCTGAAGTTTGATTTTCCTGAAATATTAGTACACACAAGAGCAAAAAAACTCTTCCAAAAAATGTTAGGAGATAACTATATATAAAATAATAATATATAAAACAATAATAACTTAGTAATTGGGATGTTGCGAGAGATAGATAGTGGTGTTGAAGGAGAGGGGAGAATAACTTTTAGGTAGAAGTTATATTCACAAAAATATAATTTCATAGGGTTAGGATTGTTGAGCACCTTATTAGTTGAAATATTAGCCGGTTAATCTTATCCTTATAAAAAATGAGATGAAGATTATTTAAAATTATCAATTAATATATTGAAATTCAATTGGAGTAGATTGTCTAGGTTATACAAACAAAGGGGGGGATTGAAGCCACAATGTAGAAAATGGTATGTGATCTAGTAGTGACATTTTCATTAATCTAATTTTTTATATATATGTATCATGTCCAATTTTGTAATGATGAGAATAAAATGTTGTTTGAATGGAAATTGTGTCATTATGAGAGCATGATAGTTGTTTTGAAGTAGTGGGCAAAATAACTTCAAGGTGGAAGTTACCTTCCCACAAACCTAATTTCAAGGGGTTAGGATTGTTAAAAAACCTTTTTAGTTGTAATATTTAATTGGTTCTCATTATTAAAATTAAGATGTAGATCATTTTGAATTTGTTAATTTATAGATTAAGATTCTTTTAAAGGTGATTTTCCAACTGATATAGACAAAAGGGGGTTGAAGCCACATTATTTATTGGAACCATTTGATGGAGATAAACTAATTGTGTAGAAAATGGGGTGTAATTAGCACTGATAATTTCATAAATCATTTTTTTCATATATATATATATATATGTATATATATATATAATTCAATTAGTCTTTACATCATATGAATTTTCAGCAACTTTTAGAGCAAAATCTAAAGCCACTAATAAATGACATTCATAAGCCATTATCTTAAGTCAAAATATTTTTCTCTCTTTGATTGCAATGCAAAGGATTGTGATTTTTTTTTGGTTAAAACCCACAGAGGGGCCTACATGTTAATTTCCAAAAAAGGGTTACAAAGTCCTTAAAAGGAACCTCCAGCTCGCTAATGCTCATAAAAGCTACATCAAAAATCAAAATAAAATAAGTGAGCCGGTGGTTCCTTGTACTAGAAATTACAAATTTATCTAAGAACATTCTAGGTCTGCAAGAGAACAGAACCCAAAAAAGGAAGAGAAAGATACCACGAATGTGATCGATCTTCCTAAAAAACTTGAAATTCACCTTCCTAAAGCTCCAAAAAAGGATGGTGCAGCTCCCTCTGCAATCAACATAAAAGTTCATACCAAAATGAAAGACCTGCACCAAAGCAAACCTCCAAAAAGAGACAATGTTATAGAGATTATACTTAGATAAGATATGCCAATGTTTATAGATGATGTAAGAAAAGGAATGATTAAGAAGCAGAAATACTTCCCTGATGCCGAAGTCAAAAGTCTCAAAAAGATTAAGTAAAAATTCCTTACACCAGTTATAAGGCTGCCATAGAGAATAATCCACTACCAGAACGAAGAGGCAAGTCCAATTGCGATGCCAAAGAACCCAAAATTGTAACACCAGATGCATAACCAAGAACTTGATAGAATATTTAGTGTTAAAATCATTCCATGCCTAAACCAAAATAATCCCAATGATGCAAGGAAAATTCACCAGCAAACTGGAATGAAAAACCCAGTCCATATCACCCGCAGTGATACAGAAATAAAGACCCAGCAAAAACCACATCAGAACCTCCGAATAAATGAACACCATAGTCACCAGAAAAAAGAGAATACCAAACTCAGAAGGATAACAGGGTAATTCCGAAAACAGCTGCTCACCCAACTCTTGTAAAAAAAAAATTAATTACATTAAGACTCGTAGCACAAACCAGATTAATAGCAGTAAAATGGACACTGGAGAAGGAAAAGCCAAGACCAAACAGCAAATTCTAGTTATCCCAAAACAAAAAAATAGCAAAGCAGAGAAATTTAGTAAAACCCCATAAACAATTGACACCAGAGATGCAAGGAATAAAACCCCACTCCATAATCTTTTGAGTTAAAACCACATTTCTCAGTATCCCAAAACTGAATGAGAGATCCCAGTAAATAATAATGCTACAGAACTGGAAGGCAACAAAGACAGAACAGTGAAAATTCTTAACAAAATACCAATCACAGCAATAATAACTAATATAGAATACATCAGGGTAGGGGCAGAGATTAAAACAACAAAAAAGTAAACCCATGTTAGTGCATACGAATATAAGGATAATTCAACCGATCTAATCTAGCAAGCCCTTGAGCTTCCAAAGGAAGGTTATGATCATCATACTCCTCAACATTAACAAGCAAACATCCCCTTTTGGCAAGGTAATCGGCCATCGCATTCCCTTCTCTTAAAATATGAGAGATTTTAAACGATGTAAGAGACAGGCAATGCTTAATATCTCTAATCTTATAGAAATTATCAGAATTGGCAGAAGATTGGCCTTTAATGTAATGAATAATAAGCATAGCATCCACTTCAACCCAAAGATTATCAATCCCAATAGACTTCCAGAGCTTAATAACATACAAAATTAAGACTTTCCAACTCAGCTTGAATAGCATTAATAGCATTGGAAGGACCCGCATAAGCTTTAATCACAAAACCTTTAGTATCCCTAATAATGCCACCACACCCAGCACCGTTAGAATTTCTAGCACCATCAGTTTTGAGTTTGAAACACCCCTCCAGAGGTTTAGTCCAATAAATAACCCTATTGTTAGAAGGAGCAACAATGACCAGGAAATTAAAACCAAATTCATCAAGCAAGTGATGGTAGCCTTTGAAAGCATCAACCTTTAAAAGCTTAGCAATGAATAATTGGTATGTTTTATGCTTGATTTTGGCAATGATAGTATTCGCATCCATTTTCACATTCTCATGTTTAGAAGCATTCATACTCTCCCAAATATACCAAAAAATCAAGGCAGGAATAGTGAATTAGAAGCCTGTTGAGGTCATAGAAAACCTAGAAAGTATATAGAGACAAATCACACAAAATCCAGGGAAGGGACCAGTTTGTTAGTCAGTCGGTTAGAATAACACCGATACTTGCATTTGCAGTTTGATTGTGAAGAGAAAGAAGGTGGTGATAAGCTCAATTTAGGTTAGTTTGATTAGTTAAATGCCCGGAAAAAAAGAGATTTGAGCAGTTTTGTCATACCATCAATAATTAATAGTTTTGGCATGCAACAAAAATTCATAAAAACTAGAATTAATCCTCATTGACTCACTCTAACTGTTCCAATAAAAAACAAAAGAATTCAATGGATTTTATCACCATTAAATTATCAATGAAAAACATTACTGATTAGCTGTGGAATCACTCAAACTTTCAATACACTTCTAAATTTAGGCTTAGTTTGGAACGAATTTTAATACAAATATTTTAATTTTTATATAGAAAAGATGTTTCAAAAAACAATAAAAAAAATCGTCCCATAAAATCTGAAATAAAAATTCATCCAACTAAATTAAGACATTTTCTTGCAAAGCTTTGATATTCCAACATACATTCAATGCATGCACGTTAAGAAAGAAAGTCATAGGCACCACCTTTATATATTCATTAACAATTCTATATCTGAGCAAAGTCTATTGCCAATATCAAAATATTTATTCAACTACCACACTCAAATTTTCATATAAAAATATAAATCAATTGTTCGTATGTATTTGTCCTCTCCTACTTGTCATCATTGCAGGTAGAGGAAAATGTGTGCTGTACGTGTCACAGCATGGTCCAGCTAAAACACGAAAAAAATAGAGCCTGGGGCCGAGCTACGTTTTTTTTTTTTTGGGTAAATGGGCCGAGCTACGTCAACTGCACAGTTCATGAGCAGATATATTAAGATGAATATTTAATTATTTTAATAATTTTAATATTGAATCTCAAAGGGAAGTTGGCATAAAAAATTATATTTGCGAAGTATATAGTTTGTGAGGGAAAATTATGGTGTGCAAATATTGTTGGTAATTTATCTAATGAAATAAAGATTTTTTATAAACTGGAATTTATAATTATTTGAAATATATAGTTATTAAGCCCATACAAAAGATTTTTGTTATATAGAACGCTTTGGCTCGAACGTAGGATCTCAAATAAAAACCCTTTTCTTCTAATCATTGGCCTACTGTAAAAATGTATTTTTTTTTTTGAATCATTATTTGTTATATTTTTCTATCTTTTCTCTTAGGAGATTTGCTTTTCCTTCACGGGTTGTTTGATTGGAAGAAAAATGAATGCAAAGTTAAGTAAATGCATTAAGTTTTCACTTTTTTGGTGTTTGATTGGATGAAAATAAATTTTAGGTAAACTGAAGTAAATACAATGTATTCCATTTTAATTCATTTTTAGATAAATCGTTCTCACCCAATTTGACTGAGAACGCTTTACACCACTCAAGTGTTTCTTTGACCACCCACAACGGCCACCGTCTCAACCACCGCTCAGCGAGCACCCCCTTCACAACCTTCTTATAATTTATATGACATTCACTTTACTTCAAATCAAACAGAAAAAGTAAAATCTTGCATTCCTTCTTCACTCGTCTAAACAACTCCGAAGTATTCTTTTTACACTTCATTCTTTTGTATTCTTTTTTTTAGGTAATCAAACAGCCCCTTAATGCAAAAACCGTATAGGGAGGAGACATTCACATATTTTAAGGACTCATTCAAATGGCAAAGTGATCACCTACAAAAAAAAAAAAATCCTTGCTTGTAGAATATTTGATTCTTGTTGCATCCTAGAATATTCACGGTGGTAGAGAGTGATATAATTTAGTGTCTTAGTTTTGTACGAAGATCTATCATACAAATAAATAAGAGAGTATGATTATAACACTCATAAGAGACACCATAATTTTTATGTGGAAAACTCTGAAAAGGAGAAAAAATCAAGGGGCATGACCCAGTTTGAATGAATCCACTAGTGTTTGAAGTTCATTACAAATGAGGCCCTTTCTTAGAAAGAAGGCCTTAGTTTGATGTAGAAAATATACATCATGTATAGTGCATTATATGGTGGGAGTTGGAAGAATCAATGTTGATATGTTTGTTCGGTCGATAGGATCATAGTCAGCAAGCAATCTAGGCGGAAGGACTGTAGTCAAGAGACGAAGGTAAAAAAGAACATAGTCAGGTGATGGTGGTCCGAAGGATCATAATCGACGAGTGACAGATGTCAAAAGGACCGTAGTTGGCGATGGTGATTGGAAAGACTATAGTCGATGAGCGACGAAGGTCAGGAGGATTGTAGTAAGTAGGTGACAGAGGTCAGAAAGGCCATAGTCAGGCGACGATGGTCGGAAGGACTCTGGCGGTGGTCGATGAATGGGTGGATGTCTGATGGTGGTCAGGAAAAACTCCGATGGTGGTTGACGAATGAGTGGAAGTCCGGTGGTGGTCAGGAAGAACTCCAACAGTGGTCAACAACAAGAGAGCTCCACAAATTTTTTTCTTCTTTCCTCCTTTTGATGTGAAGAATGGGGGCCTATTTGTAGTATTTTGAGAGTGGCATGCCCTATAAATATAGAGAAGATCAAGGGCATGTCTTGAGTGGTTTGAATGGACGGTCGATATCGATCCCCTTGATCATAGACTATTTACTAGTAATTTGAATTCCTAAATGATATTAAAATTTGATGATCTTGGGCTCATTGGATTCATTTCATTGAGCCACTCGATTCAACTATAAGCATGCCACATTTATAATTTATTTGGTAATCCAAATTATGATTTAAACTTTATGAACGTGCTTTGAGAATTTGATTTGGACCCATTTGGGCTTGGATTGAGTTGAGTTTAGAGTCATTTGGTTCGTATTTTTCAGACTTTCAGTTTAGCTATATGTTTGCTGAAATCGGAGTTTGGATGGTCCCAGATTTAATTTCAGAAGCTTATAATTCAAATATGCATCAAGATTCGTGCCAGATCAACTTCATTTTTGGTGACATATCAATTCTTTTAATTAATTTTTTTTAGCTAATTTAATATAAATGCATACTCAATTTCACAAATTAAGAGGATGACAATCACTTGTTTCTTTGACATACAAGTGGAAGCAATCTCTCCCATGAAAAACACATTCATTTGTGTTATTTCTTCAACTATCATCAGTATCTCTTATATAATCACAAACATTCTATTTCCTACCATGAAATGATGGTTTGTTGGACTTACTATGTAATGATTGGAAAGTCCAAAAAAAAAAAAAAGGAGAATATTGACCTTGTTTGTGTTTTAAGTTTTGTAAACTCCTTACTAAGCTCTTGAAAAATATTAGATTTATAATTTTTTTTTTCATCTTTATGCATTGAAAGCTTCATTCCACTAATATTCTTATTTACTAGCAATTATTTATTTTAAATATAATATAAATATTCCTAACTTAACCTTTTATTGACTTCACTTGATCACTATGATAATATATTATGAGCCTAATATTGATCATTTCAAGCTCTTTTGCCTTCTTTTTTCTTGAATTCTTTGAATATGCTTTGATTGTTTTTGGTGCTGAAAAAATCCATGTATAAGAAAATAGTTAGGATTACTTAGATATGACCCTTCTTAGAAATATCAACATCATTAAAATAAACAACATCTACTCTAATTCAGTCTCCTCTACTGATGATGTAATCTTTCATTGAACTGCTCCCTCATCTTTCACATTTCCTCTAAAATTTAAGTTTGTTGCATCTGCACCTGCTGAAGCATTTGCATATGCCATTCATCTTGTGCTTTCCTGACATGCTCTAACTCGACTGTAAGGGCAGCTACCTGTTACTACATAAATACTCTTGGTTATTTGTTGAGAAGCTAGAGCCACCAGATGTCTGCCCCTCGTATGCATAGGCTTACGAGCCTAAACCATATACTCTACCATGCTACATTCCTCTTACTACTTACAACTAAGGGTGTTACTTAGAATATTATGTTGATCCACCATAAGAACCTTCACCTACTATAGCCTGGCTCTCTCGAAGTCGTGTATACTCCTCCTATGAATTTTAATAAAAATTTAAGCAATTTAGACATTACGTAAAAAATATTAAACTTATATACTTATATAGGCTTTCCTTGCTAGCTCATCAACCCATTGTTAGTCCTCCTACTGCTTATGGGTGTGACTATATAATTCAACAGGGGTCAGTTCTCTACCAAGCACCTCTTTCTATATATATATATATATATTAGTATTCATAATAAATTAAATTATGTAAATATTTTAAAATTCCTTACCAAATATCTCTAAGCTCAGTATGTGGAACTGAACCCCCAATACGAAAGGAACAAACCATACCCCAACATCAAAATCTCTATTTTATCTATTTTGGTCCCTCCTCCTACTATACTATGGGCTACCCAAGGCACTGTTCATCTCAACAAACACACTCTCACCAATCTAGAGTGGTTGTTCATCTGCATTTTTAATATCTATAAACATGTCTCACATGCGAGTCGATCCACGCTTCTCAAAATTCTTTCTAATTCTATCATTATGTTGTGGCAGTCAACAAAAATCTTTTTGTATTTACAAATATATAATATAGAATATATATTTTTATTAGCTTATGTAAAAAATATATAATACAAAATATATTTATATAATAACTAACCTCAAACTCTCTAAACTACACATCTCATACTTCTTTTGGAAAATTTTTCTAAGAAACATAAGGAGCATCATATCTGCTCCGTATTATGTCACATATTTTATACGTCGGTTGTTTTAATGGGTGAAACCTGTAAAAAATGTGTTATGTGATAAAAATATTTATTAAATTTTAGTTGCATGCTAATAAAATTTTAAGAATGTACATGTCCCCGTTAGGTTCAATCAATATTAGACCATTCAATATAGAAAAAACTACGATTACCTGTGAATAAAATACGCCGATAACATTTAAATTTTGACAAAAAGATCAAATTTTCATCAAATTTCCATATAACGATAATTTGCGCGTCGGTAAAAAATTTATGACGTAAATAATACGTCGGAAACCTTTCCGACATACTTTCCAGCGTGCAACGGGAGAAAAAGTAGATGGTAGTTACGTTGCTTCATATTCACTGATTCCGACATTAAATACGCCAGAATTAATGGCGTAAAAATACACCGGTAATTCCAGCGGAACAAATGTCGCTAAATAATCCTAAAATAAAATGGAGATAACAAGTGCATTATCCGTCGAAGAGGTCGGTGTATAAATACACCAAAAATTGATATAGAATTCATTGTATCATCATTTTCGATGGATTACCGATGATTTATCCATCAAAAACCTAAAAAAATACATGAAAAAAATAAAACTTTATAGTGGATTATCCTAAAAACAACGTCAGAAGTCGGCGACTGAGGCGGCAAATGTCGGCAAACTAGGTTGAAGTTCGTTGGGTGAAGAGTCAGTCTTAGCAGCGATAACGTTTGACTGAGGAAATGGAGGCGAGCTGAAAGAAGGGAAGCAACATAAAAAAAAAAGCATACACTAAGGCATTCCGTCGGTGTCTAGTGAGAAAATCATTCTATGCAAATGTCAAGTGAGAAATGGCATAAAAAAGCATACACTTAGCATACACTAAGGCACAATCTCCTCACCATTCTATGCAAATATCTACTGAGAAAATCAATGAAAAAGTAAAAACTTATGGTGGATTATCCTCAAAACAGCAACGTTTTGCCGACGATGGAGGCGGTGAACGTCGACAAAGTTTGTAGAAGTCTGTTCGGTGATGGACGATCTCAACAGCGACGAGGTTTGACTAGGGCGATGTTGGGGTGATTGAGGAGAGTGAAAACCCTAAATGAAATGGCAAAATGAAATAATAAGGCAAATGGGATCGAGAGAGAAATAGGGTTTCGACCGGCGGATAAGATGTCAGTATTCTTTCCGTCATCTTTTTCAATGGTAACATTTTGTTGTGTTTAAAATAACTGACGTAATATACATCAGTTAGTACATTGGAAATTACCGACATAAAATACATCGCATTATATTATGTGCTTACATATTATGACATCTATAACAATGGAAAATGCATCAAAAATGTATCGACGTAAGACACGCTTGTAAATTTGTCATAATATTACCATCACATAGAACGTCAGCAAAAATGACATAATTTCTGATTTATATATATACGCTGGAAGCTTTGATGGTAATTACGGGTTTTCTTGTAGTGATTTATCGACTGCTCTACTATAGTTGGGATAGAAGGTCCACCTATAGCGAGTTGAGGGGGTGGTGAGGGATAGTATGGTGGGATATATGATGGATATAGATTAGTAGGAGGGCCACCATAAGAATGTTGGGGTGGGGGTAGGGGTGGGTAGTAATGGTAGAAGGGAGTGCTCTGCGTTGCGTATAGTGAAGGGAAGTGGGAGTCTGCTAAGTAAAACTGTGGGCTACTGGCTGTAGGAGTAGGTAAAGCTGGGTTAGGCTGACTCTAAGTGACAGGTTGAGATGAAGATGTCCCCTCGGTACAAACATACTTGTTCGATGGCCACCAGTCATCTTTTTTGTGCACTTTCAAAAATATTTTTTGATCATTCCTTTTTTAAGCTCATCACCTGAAGCCATCTATAAAAAAATAAGAAATACTAGTAATATAAATTATAACAAAAAAATTAATATAAAATAATGCAGCAATTAAATAAATAAAGTAAAATAGCAATAAAATAAAAAAACTAATTATTTCCATGATGTCGATTCATAATTGATTGTCAAAAATTATTTATCTTATGTTAATTCACTTTCATATTATGAAATATCTACACCGCTATCAAATTTCTCATGACTTTCTTCAATGTTTAATTCTACTTTTTTTACCTGTAACTCGTTCTCAGTAGTTATAATTTGATCATCCACATCGTTAGCAAAGTTTTTTAAATTTGACATAAATTCTTCCTGATGTGCTGGTGGTATTAAAGTAATTTTCTCAATAACTCTCCTAGGTTTGGTCTTCACAACTACGAGCCAATCTTATTTGCCTCATAGTCTACTCAAATAGTTAGCAAAATAAAGTTGTCTTGCCTTGCTAGTAATGATGAATGAGTCAAATTTTAAATATCTCCTACCCCGCTTAACTTATGTTATATTGTTTGCAAATGTATTTTATACCTCTATTCTATATTGGATCAAACCATTCATAATTGAATAGATACACATTATTCCCATGACCAAGATATTCCAAATGTAATATTTCTTTTAATACTCTGTAGTACTCAGAATCATCACTTATATGGATATTCCCTCTTATACATACACTAGAATTTTATATCTTCCTACCTTCACACTTAAATTTTATTTTGAATTTGTAACCATTTACAAAAAAAATTGGATAACATTTCATAACTCTATTTAGTCCCCAAGCTAGATCAACTATCCCATGATACTATAAATAATTGCCTTGAGTGTGCACCTAATTAGTAGGTAAAGTATGTTATTAGCATATTTACATTAATTGAAATGAATAGTCAAAATATATATTCTATTTTAAACCAATTAGGGAATTCTATTTTTATTATCTTTTGGACTTTGACTGGTTCTGTTGTACTCAAACCATTAATGAAACTCACGTAAACATTAAGATTTAGATCAAATTTATGAGTAACAACTTTATGAGAAAGCTAAGTCATACTTACTTAAGATATGACTCAACTTCATTACTGTTAAGTAAGACATTCAATGTGGTAACTCACATCTTCTTATTAGTCAAATAACGCATGGTGCTAATGCCTGCGGGTTCACCACTTAAATTGAATACAGATAAATTTAAGAATTTATCCAAATTTTGAGGTTCAGTGCTATGGCTTGATTGCAACATTGTTTCAAAGTAATACGAATAAAATTAGGTTATCTCGTACATTAAACATGCTTCGCATATTGAGCCTTTAGGTTGTGCTTTATTTTTAGTAGTTTTCTTAAGTTTATTTAAATACCTTTCAAAAGGATACTTCCATCGATACTAAAAAGGTTCACCGACTATAGCCTCATATGGTAAATGCATAGATATATGCTCCATTGAGTCAAAAAAAGATGAAGGAAATATCTTCTCAAGTTTACACAAAATGAAAGGGATACGCTGCTCCATAAGAATCAGATGCTCTATATTTTATTTTGAAGAGCATAAATTTTTGAAGAAGATATTTAACTTGATCAAGGGCTTTAAAATTTGATCTAACAGATAACTAAAGACATTTGGTAGTATATATTACATAAAGATATGATAGTCATGACTTTTTGAATCAAACAATCTCCCAATTTTTTTATCAACACATCTTCTTAAATTTGAAGAATATTCATCAGGCACCTATAGAGTTTTCACCCATTCACAACCTGCTCACCTCTACTATAAAGTCAAGGTGAAAGGAGATTTATGTTTGAGAAAATTTTCATTTCCACCATCCTTTAATTCTAATATTTTTCACCTACAAATCTCCTTTAAGTCTATCCTTACTTTTATATTATCTTTACATTTATCTTTAATATCCATGATTGTATTAAATATATTATCAAAAATATTTTTCTCTATATGCACCATGCCTAAGTTATGTCTGATCAGCTTCGTCCACCAATATGAAAATGATCAAAAAATATTTTTTTAGTCCAATTATGGTTGACACCATATCCTGGTAATTTGTAATCAGCTAATGTTGAAGAATCCACTATTATGGACATTGACCATACTCTTTCAAATATTTTTTTACTAATTAATCTAGGAGGAGGCTGTGATATCACTATTTTATTAACATAAGCATCCTTATTTTGCCTGAAAGGATAACCTATAGGTAAGAATATGCGATGATAGTCGAACCAAGCATTCTTCCCTCCATGATTTAAAGTGAATGACTATGTATATATTCCATATAATGTGGATAAGCTAACTTTCTAGAAGTGCTCCAACCTAAGAACACACTATATATAAGAAAGTTATCAATTGCCTAAAATAATGCTACCCTCATAATAAAGTTTTATTTAGTGGAGATATTATATGTACTTACTCCATCTTCCTATAATAAGTTTAAATCATCAATTAACAGTTATAAGAATGATAAGCATCAGAAACATATAAGGAGTTATCATGCACAATTCTAGGGGAATATTATATGTGGTGAGTATTACAGGCCAGTATGAGTAAGGTAAAACAGACTGGCTAAATGGAATAAAATCATTTGTGCATAAACTTAATCTTACATTTTTTTTATTCGATAGAGAAGGTGGGATTTGTACGATCAAAGTGTTTCCAAGCATCTACTTCTGACGGATGCGTAATAAAACCTTCTTTTGAGATATATTTATTATGTCATCTCAAATGTGCAACAGATCTCATAGATGTATATAATCATTATAGTCTAAAAATTATTGGTAAGTAAAATATAATACTGACTAGTACTTCCTTTAGTTTTCTTTTCGTGATAGATTTTGGTTTAAATTTTAGTGTATTACAGTAACAGCATGCAATCTCTGATTGATCATCTTTATAGAATAACATACATTCATTAGCATAATAATTTATCTTCGTGTATGTCAAACCATGCTTGAAAACTAACTTCTTAGTATGATATAAATCTATAGGAATTATATTTCTTTCAGGTTTATTTTCTTAAACAGTCCAATGAATTAATTAAAACATTCACGGGGGACACTATATTCTGCCTTGATACTTAACATCTTAACAATAATAGATAATTCTAAGTGAGTGGTGCATCCCTTCCATATTGGTTGTTGGAAGCATGCAACAAATCATAAAAAATTTTATGCCTCCTTATTATGTAATTATTATGTATATTGTTCAAATTGTGCTCCGGTTGCATCTTGAACTAAGTCCTCAAGATCAGGTCAAATATTTTCTTCCTCAGTTATATTAGAACTTATTGACAAGCCACATCGAGGATCAAAATGTAGTTCATACTCACTATGAGACATCCAATACCTATATTCTAGCATGAAGCCTCGACATTATAGATCAATAGTTATGTCATATGGGCTTAGGTGTACCAAATTTTTATATTTAAAACATGTCCAATGAAACTTTCTGCATTAGTTGAAGCTGAACAGTTGAGAAGTTGCCTAAATGAAAAACATTCACCCAGTTAATGAACTCATCCATTAATATCTTTTGTCCTTGTATTAATCGATTATACATTCAACTTTTTGAGTTCTTATATTCATAATATAACATACATATAATATTGATATATTAGAAAATTTTATAATAATTATGGAAGGAAAATAGATGAATTTTTAATTTCACATAAGTCCTTTGTTAATGAAAAATTTGACAGCCTCCGTTTAGGAAAACTACAAAGAGTCTTAGCTTGCTTGGAAGGATGCTATTTATGTGACCAAACCATCCAAGGCGACTCTCTCTAACCTTATCTTCCATTGAAGCTACTCCAACCTTCTTGCATATATACTATTTTTGTATCATATCTATAAGGGAAAATCCACTACTCATCCACTTGAGTATCCTCATCTCTGTAACACTTAACTTAATGTTATGCTTAGTTTGAGGGGGACGTTTCTATCACATAACAACACCCAATGCATTCCTCTACTTCCACCATCCAACTAGAATTCTATAAATAATATCCCCATTTATTTCTCCATTGTGGACCTCCAAAAGGACACTGCTGGCTGTAGGGTACAGAGGAGTATACGACTGCACCACCCCGAGGGATAGAGACGATCGCAGGCCTTAGTGCTCCTCGCAAATAGGCCAATAGAAGGGCATATTATATCATACATATGACTAACCATTGAGGATAGTGGATCTCACCAGCGCACCTCGATGAGTAGTAATATATACTACCTGATCATGATAATGGGTTTCCCCCACTCGATACATCAGCTCGAGTGAGATTTATTTGATTGTGGAGTTCCATTTCCTATGGGCATAAGCCCCCGTGGTTAATTACATCTCGAACCTAGGACCCGAGAAAACTCTCGATTAAGAATCTGATATTATTCTTCACAGATAAGAGGATTGACACACAAATGGGAGATAAGAAAATTCTACTCAAAGGGAAAGAAAGGGGCTCAAGTGCTTAGTCAACATGCACAGTTCATTTCAGACATCTGGAGGGACTAAGGTAGTGAGAAGAAAGAAAATCAACGACTCAAAGCATCCATAGAGAAAGGATCGAAATGACATTATCTATGTAATACAGATAAGTAGGATTTATAGTCCCTAAAGAATAGAAAACTTACCTACTATTTAGGCATACTATGAGACACCTAATGTAGTAGCATCGAATCCTAAATCTAAGTTGGGTTTAGTGTTATACCCAATACTAAAACCTGTGTCCTAACTAATGCAATATGGGCTCATATACTGCTTGAAGAGGAGTGCCATCTAATTACCTAAGTGCTTTAAATCCATATTATCGAGTCTTTATGAAAGATGGGTGAGTAGTTTAGGTGTTTTGGAAGTAGGGCCGACATTTAGAGAGTTTTCTAATTAGCCTTGGACTTATGTAGGATGAATGCTCCTAGAACTAATGTTATTAAATTTTTAATTTAATTAGTTTCTATTATAATGCATACTAGTTGAAAGTTTGAATCATGTATGCTTTAGATTTTTTAAAAAATAAGCTTATATGAAAATAATTTTTAGAAAAGATTGGGCCTTCTAAGGTCCGACACTTTATCCTCTTAGGCCATATTAACCGAACTCTACTCACAGGCGGGGAGGAGTCTTATTAGAAGGAGATAGAAGAATGCATTCAATATGCATACGACCCCGGATGGCTCCGGCAATTCCCTAGGTCATTAAGTTTCTAAATTGTTTAATTCTTAAAATTTTAAGATTTTGATTATGAGTAGAAAAAGTTTTAGTCCTTAGAGAGCCTAACAAAAATAGGGCACACACATGCAAGAAGAAAACCTAGAAAAAATATGCAATTTTTACTTCACACAGAAAATAAGCACATCAATATAAATCTAGAAAAAGTAAAGTAAGGAAGTCCACGGTAAGTGCCGTATAAGTACAATCGAGGGTCTGCAGAGAAGTAATTGTGGCTAGGCCCCACCAAAAACAACCTAGATTATAATCTTAATAAATGATGGAAGTCTTAAAAACTGGACATTTCATCTTCAAGTCTTCGTCTTCGAATGGATCATCCTTCTTTGGATCATCTCCTTTGGGCCCTGTCTGGTTCATCCTCAAGAAGGGTACCCAAATGACTGAGAAATTCCACGAGAGGGGGCCTTTCTTATTCTCTTTAGGTATCAGGTGTTTGAAATGCTAAACTTTTAGAGACTTTCACAACTCAATATGAATATAAATTACATTACATTTGAAAAAGAAAAATCTAGACATGGACACCTACATAGTTATCCTAAGAAAAATCATAAGTAGTTATAATATCCCAAGCAGTTTAATATTTATGCATAAAAGATAAACACGCTTGGCCATGCTCTTTTAATTTAAGGAGGAGATTTAGCAATTTCTGGAGCATCTACATAAAATAGAATTAGTATTTAAAGCATTAATTATGACTACCCCCTCTATTTAGTGCTGCATGAGCGTGGTCACCTGCATAAGATTGGATTTGTATAAAAACAATCCTAATTCATGGGCAATCTAACACACAAATTAAAGAATAATTAATGTATAAAAATATAATAAAGTAAAGCTCAACCACAACACAACAGAACAAAACACATTAATCAATCATCCGTGCCACATAAAAAAGCATCACATAAGCAATAAAAATAAATAAAGCACCGGCCCTAACCCTAGAGCTAAAAGTGGTGTCATAGCACATCTATATGTGTGTGATAGGCTTGTGTGACTTTGGATAGGTCCTATGTTGGGTAATTAATTAATTTAAATTGCCTAGGGTACAGATTTATCGAAGGTCTACAAAAGAAACTATATTTAAAATTTAAATATTAGTGAATTATGATCCATTTCTAGTTAAATTTAGTTTGTTGATCTATTTTAAATCTTAGGATAGTGATCTTTGAATTTTAATTTTCCTTACCCAATTTTGAAAAGTCTCGGGTCCTTCTATATATTAGGCTAAGGAGGGGGTCCAAAAAGGTCACTATATGAAACAAGCTAGGTTTGGGGGTTCTAGTATTTTAGTTAAATATTAGGCCTTAAAGGGAGTATTTAGATTTGATTTTGCTAGATTTAGAGTTTTCTAGACAAAGTTATGAATTTTAGAAGTTTTGGGGCAATTAATGAATTATTAAAATTGCTTAATTAGGGGTAATTTTATGGTTTTGATCCAAATCAACTCCAAACTGATTGGAATCACCCCCAATGATCATAAATGACATAAGAAAATGTTCCCAAGTATTTGGAAAAAAATTAGAATTTTTAATAATTTTTAATTATTTAATAAGAGCAAAAAGGTAAGTTTTAATTAAAGTTAAATTAAGGCTCAGATTAAAGTCTAATTAAAGGGTCTTAATTATTTAAGGTTAAAAGATTAATTCTGAAGAGTTTGTGGTATTATTCATAATTTTTTTAAAATTGATTTATTATAATTTTTAGCAGTTATCGGGACCTAATTATTGGGTAAATTAGGGTTAGTTAATTAAGGGGTCTTAAGGGTCCTAAAAAATTCTAGAAAATTCTAAGAGGTTTAGGATGTCACTAAGTTTAAATGTTGAAATTTTGATATTATTCAAAGTTCTATCCTAGCTCCTAGAATTTTTCTAAGTTTGCTAGACTGTTCCTTAATTATTGTCCTTAGGGTATCGCTACGTTGAATGAGTTTTAAAATTAAGTTTTGGAGTAACACTTGAGGTAACATGCATGGAGTACATAAATAAATAAAAACACAAATCCCTATAATCTAGGAGAGCCTAAACTAAAAGTTTGTGCATCATACACATGCAAAAGATGATAGAAAAGAGAAATAAAGCACACTTATCGAAGCGATTAGTGAATGATTGGATCTCAATCACCCACTAATCCACCTCCCCCATGAATGCTATCCATAAGTACAATCAATGTTTAAAATTCTAAGTATTGGATCTATCAAAATTAGGGATTTAATTATGTAGGTAATTTTAAAATATTTAAAATACTCATAAATATAGGAATTTTGAGAAAATAACATATTTCAAATGTATTTCAATTAGGAGGAATACCTAACTATAAGGGAGATCCACTGATCACCCAAGAAAGGTTTCAAAAAGTTTTAAAAATAAATTTTTAATTTCAAAATAATTAAGATATTAATTATTTACTTCGGCCCCGAATGGTAAGTCTCGTTCCTTCAAGAAAGTGGTGTCGGGTGGTTCTTCATCTGCGACTCCTATGGTTCATTTTGTGCATTCCTCATTTAAAGGCTATCCTGCCTTACTGTTTGAGGAGTCTGTTGTCTCCCAGATTGCTGCTCCGTTTGCATTCACTCTTGTAGGTAAATTTGTCTTACGTAGGCCAAATCTAGATGTGATTTGCAATTTTTTCTAGCCCTTAAGCTATCTGGATCTTTAATGTGGGTTTGTTGGATCCTCGTCACATTGTTATTCAACTGACCAATGATTTGGATTATAGTCGCATTTTTTCGCAGCGTTCATATTATATTCATGGTTGTCAAATGAGGCTGCTTAAATGGTCACCGGATTTTGATGTGAGGGAGGAGTCTCCCATTGCCCCGGTGTGGATTGCATTTCCGAATCTTCGTTTACATTTTTTTAATATTGCATATCTTATTTGGTTTGGCTTCTGTGTTTGGTAGACCTTTACAAACTAATCAAGTAACTGCATCTTTATAGGCCTTCTATGGCACATGCCTTGGTTGAAATTGATGTCTCGAAAAAGCATCCTCATGAAATTTGGCTTAAATCGGAATTGAATGGCTATTTTCAAAAAGTTGAGATTGAAAATTTACCTATCTTTTGCTCTCATTTTAAGATTCATGGACATGGAATTAATGAATGTTTTCATTTACATCCTAACCTCCGTGAGGAGAAAGTGTCCTCCAAATCTAATCTTGGAGGGGATGACATGACTTTAGTTCAAAAAGAGGTTGGTAATGGTTCTAAGAATATGGTGGATCAGGTGGTGGAGGTTCCTTTGGCTAAGGATCTAGAAGAGAATTTAATTAGTATTGCTTCTATTATTAATGTGCCTAATACTTATAAGAATGCTATTATTCCCACTATTAATGAGAATGGTAATATTGTTCCTGATTTTTCTTCTAATATACCTCCTAATTTGTTTTTTATGGTTATTCAGGATGATGGTTGTTCTAATAGGGATCCTTCTCACTTAGATCAAGAAATGTGGCAGAATGCTTTGCCTGTGGATAGTACGAGTAATCTTGAAGTTGTTCTTGACCTTGGGGACATTGAGTCTTCCAAGGAGCATGAACATAATACTGTTAATGATATTGTTATTGTGCAAAGTGATCCTATCTTACAGGAGAAATATTTATCCCTTACTCTTGCCCAATCTTTTCGTGATAAGGATTGCTGTGACGGTATTGAGAGGAACATTTCTACTACGGAAGAAGGTGTTTTTTTATTTGGAAGGTGAGAGGATTCCTTTGGAGTCTTTAGGTAAATTGCATGATAGTGAGTTGATATTAACTGATCATTAGCATTGTGATGCTTTTACTTATACTAAAGTGGATATTATGGCTAAATGTTATGTTAGAGAAGATCAGGATTTGAGTTTTTCTAAGGGACATGGTAAGAGAGGTAGGAAGCCTAAAAATTTCTTTTTATAGTCTCCTAGGAATACCCGCTCGCATACTTCCCATTAATCTTTCTTTTATTATGTTTAACACCATCATTAGGAATGTGCGTGGTATTGGTTGCCCCTCTTCAAAATTTAGAGTTAAAAACTTATGTCGTATTCATAAATTCCTATTCTTGTTTTGCTGGAACCTCTAATTTCTGATAATAAATTATTGGCCACTGCTAAATACTTGGGCTTTAATCATGCTATGTCGAATGTTGCTAACAAAATTTGGGTTTTCTAGAAAGATTTTGTTAGAATTGATGTTATTGGTGACTTCCATCAAGTTTTACATTGTAACATTGAAAGTTCTAATTTTCAATGCTGTGCTTCCTTTGTTTATGCTACTTCTTCCCGTTATTCTATAAGAATTTTGTGAGATCAAATTGTGAATTTTCATAGTGTTTGCAACCTTCCTTGGTTGGTTGGTGGTGATTTCAATACTATTTCGAACCCGTTAGAGCATATTTGGGGCTCTCTTCCTATTTATCAGTTTATGGAAGACTTTAATGACAGGATCATGACTTATAACCTTATTGATATTGGTTTTTCTGGTAATAATTTCACTTGGCATCGTGGGCACTTATGATAATGGTTGGATATAATTCTTTTTAATAATGCTTGTATTAACCTTTTCAACATGACTAAGGTGGAACACCTTAGCCGTTCCCTCTCTGATCACTCTCCCCTTTTTTATCAAAGTTAAATTTAATATTACGGGTGTGCCTTCTCAGTTTAGATTTTAGAATAAGTGGTTGCAACATGAGTCTTTTCTTGATGTTGTTCAAAATAATTGGCAGGCTCCTCTCTTTCCTGATGATTCTATTTCTGGTATGACTAGACTTTGGTTTAAGCTGAAAAGGTTAAAGTTTGTTTTGAACTGGTGGAACCATAACATTTTTTAAGAACATATTTTTGAACATTTTACTTACTGAAGATAGGGTTATCTCTGTTGAGGATCTTTGTCAGTTGGACCCCTCTGTTTCCAATCTTGCTCTTTTAAATGAGGCTAAAGTGGATCTGTCTAAGCTTCAAGTTCAGGAAGAAATCTTTTAGAAGCAGAAAGCTGCAGTAAAACATTTAGTGGAAGGATATAATAACACTAGATACTTTCATGCTTTGGTTAACATGAAACAGGCTATTAAACGTATTCATAAAATTACTCAGAAGGATGGTTCTATTACTGAGAATGTCGATAAGATTGCTAATCTTGCTGTTAATTTCTTTCAAACTCATCTCAACAAGTCTTTTACTCTTGCTACTTTTCATGATACTTCTTTTATCCCTAATTTAGTTTCTCAAGAGGACAATTGTATTTTATCTAATTGCCCTCTTATTGATGAAATTAAAGAGACCTAGTTTGATATGAATGCGGATTCTGTGGCGGGTCCGGATGGTTTCACTACTAAGTTTTTCCAGAAAACTTGGCATATTATTTCTAATAATATTACTTTGGCTTTGGTTGATTTCTTTAATGGTACTCCTATTCCGAAGTTTTTTTCCTCTACTTCGATTGTTCTTATACCTATGAATAATGCTATTAATTCTTGGAATGATTTTAGACCCATTAGTCTGTGCACTATTTTTTATAAATTACGTTCCAAAATCTTGATGAAACGACTAACTTTGCTTTTGCCTAAAATCATATTTCCTTACCAAATGGGTTTTGTGAAAGGGTGTGCCATTGCTGATAATATTTTGCTTGCCCAGGGTTTGTCATGACTTGGATGTTAAGGTCAGAGGTGGTAACATGGTTTGAAAATTGGATATTGCTAAAGCATATGATAATATTAACCGACGTTTTATTTATAAAATGTTGAGCTTATTTGGTTTTGACGATAAGTTCATTTCTCTTATCAAAGCTTGTATTGAAAGCCCCTTTTTCTCTATTATTGTGAATGGTAAGAGTCATGGTTTCTTTAAAGCCTCGCATGGTTTGAGACAAGGTGATCCCATTTCTCCTGGGATCTTTATTATTGCTGCGGATTACCTGTCTATGGGTCTTTTTGATCTTTTTCTCAAATGTCCTAGTCTCTATTTCAGAACTTTAGGTGGTATTAAAATTTCTCATTTATGATATTAAGGATGAAGATCAAAAAATACTTTTCTTAGAAGATGATATTCAACAAAGGTGGATGAGATATTTTGCTAAACTTTTTAATGAAGAGTGTGAAAATAAGATTGACTATAGTGACCTTAGCACCCTAAATGAAAGTAAAGATTTCTGTTTTTATCGGCATATTAGTAAAACTGAAGTTAGAGAGAGTCGCCTTAGATGGTTTGGTCACATAAAAAGGCGGCCTTCCGACGACCCAGTTAAGAGAGTAGAGGTATTATATTTGACTTGTGTTAAGAAAGGTAGGGGTAGACCTAAAAAGACTTGGTTAGAAAATATTAGGAATGACCTTTCTTTATTAGATTTTAAACGAGAATTTGGCTTTTAATAGGACACAATGGAGAAAAAGGATTCATGTAGCCGACCCCACGTAGTGGGATAAAGGCTTGATCGATGTTGTTGTTGTTGTTGTATGCTTTGCTGATGATTTTATTATATTTTTGAATGCTTCGAAGAATAAGATTGTTAAAATTTTAAATTGTTTTGATCAATTTGAATGTGTTAGTGGCCTTGCTTTTAATAAGAATCAGTGTTGTTTTATTATTGCTAAAAATGTTCCTTCCGCCCGGGTTTTGGATATTAAAGGCCTCACTGGTTTTTATCAAGCTTTTTTGCCTTTGAAATATTTTGGTATTCCGCTTTTTAAGGGTAGGAAGAAGTCTTTTCTGTTTGATGATTTAATTTATGTTATTCATAATAGGCTTTCTTCGTGGGATTCAAATTTTTTAAGCTTTGGTGGTCGTCTTATTCTTATTAAAAGTCTCTCTTCTATTCTAGTCTATAGCTTCCAAAACTCTTTCTCCAACCAAATTGGTGTGCAATCGTATTGATAGAATTTTTAATAAATTCTTTTAGAGAGGTACTGGTAATTCTTCTAAGATTCATTGGATGTCTTGGACTAATTATTGTGGGACCTTGCAAGAAGGGGCCCTTGGGTGTAAGACTATGTATGATTTGGCCTCTTCATTTTCTTTTAAATTGTGGTAGAACTTTAGATCTAATGTGAGTCTTTGGGCCAATTTTATATGGCCAAGTATTGTGGGGGGATTCATCCTTCAGGTGCTATTTCTCCAAAGGCCATTTTAAGATGTGACATCGCCTTTGTTTGGTTAAGTGGCAAGTGGAGCCTTCTTTAGTTTGGGGGCTTGGGGATGGTAATATTTTCTTTTGGCAAGATAGTTGGGTTAATGGCCATTCTTTGGATTCCTTTTTTTTAACACTTTTTCCATGGATAATGTGAAGGTTAATTTTTCTTTTCTGATAATGGGTGGGATTTGGAGAAGCTTACTGATGTTATTCCTGCTTCTATAGTTCAACTGATTCTTAAGATTCCTCTTAATTTCACCTTGAAGGATGTTTTACTTTGTACTTTTTCTAAAGATAGGCTTTTTAGAATTAAGCATGCTTGGCATTCTTTAAGAGGTAAAAAAGATCCTACTAAGATTTTTAAAATGATTTGGCACAAGAGCATCCCCTCTATGATTTCTGTGTTTATTTGGAGAATTCTTCACAAGAGAATTCTTCCCCTGTCACATGTGCTTAATGAATGTCAAAATTGTGATGTTAAATATTAGAGAAAATTTGATGATTGAAAGAGATAAAATTGCACTAGGTTAAATTTTAGGCCATTTCAATTCAAAATGATGTTAAATGGCTATGGATGTGGTGAAGTTAATTTTATTAATTTCTAACGATATTATTATTTATTATGTCATCTGGTTCAACCCCAGTTTAATCAGTCGAATTTGTCGGACTATGAGCCTCTCCTTTTGGTTAATTGACCAATATGATTTTCACAACATTGATCATAAGTATTATTTATGATTTATTTTTTGGTCAATAAATATATATGTAGATTTAAATTTTAAATTATAAAATTTATTTCTACTATTTATTATTGATAGATGAAATTAGGTAACTTTGATTTTGTAAATTAAAAGATAAAAGAAATAATTCTTTTAAATCAGATTCTAGGGAGTGATATAATATTTTGTGAGGAAGAGAACTTGATTGACATATATTAAGAAGATACAATATCTTGGAAGGAGTTTTTTATTATGATTAAAATCTAATTATGGGCCAAAGTGTTAATACAAAAATTTATTACAAGACCTTAATTGGATCAGATGCCACTAATGCTCAATGAGCTATGATAAAAAATTAAAAAGAAACTAAAGGAGTCAAATATCCCTACTAAGATATAATTTAAGAATAAAAATCAAAGAGGAGGCAAAAAAACCCCCACCCGAAAATAAGCCCAAGGACAATCAAAGTAAAACCCATTCAAGCACTAGCATACAAACCTGCAAAAATAATAAAGCTGTAAAAAATTAAAACCACATTTAAGTCCCCCAATATCATCAAAGCAAAGAAACACCATAGATAATCCAGAGCATTTAAATGGAGAGTCCTTCACAATGAGAACTCATTAAAAATCATTAGAATTACAAAAAAAAACTATAAGAAATATAGTCAAGAAGAGAATGTGCCTGAAAATCACAAAAAACCAAGCACATCCAGCCCACCAACCAATAACACACAAAACCAACAAGACAAAGGACAACAGACCCAAACAACCCAACCAAATACAGTGCAATAAAAACTAGCTATTAGAAACTCACCAACAAACAAAGAACAAGATGACCTAACTTAAGAAACACTAATGATACAAAAACTAAATAATTGAGAAAGGTTTAAAAAGCAGCATTATATCTAGTGAAACTGATAGCAGAGGAGCTGTTAGCCATACTTTTTCTTTTTATTTACCTTTTTTTCTTACTATAGCCAGAGTGGAATCATCCTTGGAAACACGAACAACATTTAAAACAACTTCTTCTTAAAAATATTTGAATTAAATCCTTATCTTAAAAGTTCATAACCTTATATTTTTCCAAACGGGTTAGAACTAGAGGAACTGAATGCTGAATTTACAGGTGTCACAACTCTGCCCTAAAAAAAATATCATCCTTGACATTTCACAATAGATCTCGGTATAACTGTCTCATCTCATACTCCTTTCCTAAGTAGCTTCTCTTTTGTCATGTTCTTTCACTAAACTCTAACCATGAGAATATTTTAACTTATGTGAGTCTGACATTATAAGCTAGAATTCTTTCTGACATTAAAAGCTAAAATTATTAAAAATTAAAATCTTTGTATCATATATTACTTTCTTAGTCTTCTTACTGAATTCTTTATATCTTTCTCAATTTTTAGAGTTTTCTATATAAGTCAATTCTTATAACAAAATATCTTATTTTTTATATTTTTTGCACATTTTGATTCTGTCATTAACTATTTTTACTATTTAGAGCATTTTCTTTTGATACTCCAAACACTTAATTCATTTGAAACATTTTTAATATCACTAGCTACTTTTTATTACATAATTTTAGGTTTCTCATGCACAAATAAAATTTTAAGATCTAGAATATCACTCTTAAAAATATTTTTGTTAGTATTCTTTAGATGCACCCATTTAATCCTATAATAATATTTTATTTTATTTTTATAGTCTGTCCATTTATCTTAAAGTCAAAAACTAATAAGCGATATTAAGTATACAATGTTTTACTCATAATAACTTTACAAATTTTTAATCTAAATGATGTAGTTTTCTTGTAAGAAAATAATTAGTTAGAGTTTTTGTATATGTATTCTTATAAGTGATGAGATCTTTATCACTTTTCTTAAATAAGATATTAAAAATTACAAAATCATAAACTAGAGCAAAATATAATATGGTTTTACCACTTCTATTAGTCGCTCCAAACTCATAGACACCATAAATTCTTTTAAAATTATATACATATCTTCCAACATGTCCATTTAAATCTCCTCCAATAAAAACTATTTTCTTTAGAGCTATCTTTTGTATTAGTTCTTCTATATCATTCTAAAATTTTAATTTTGAATATGTACGTACATATCCAAATCTACTTGAAAAGTATAAGAACTTATAATATTAATAATATTAGTATCAATAATAATCTCTAAAACTATAATTCTACCTTAAATTCTATTAATCTTTACAATATTATCCTTTAAACACTTATCTATAATCACACATATACTATTTCTAGTGTGACTCCAATGATAATACTATAGTTTAAATCATAAACTATCAATTTCCTTAGTTTTCTCTCAAACTCATTTAGTTTCTTAAATGCATAGAATATTTATCTTCATATGAATCATAATTATATTAATTTCATTAATTTTTCTGTAAATGAACCTATACTCCAAGATCATATCTTAATTCTAATTTTATGGTCTAGCTTTTTTGCCCAGATCTATCCATAATGTGAAAACGCATACCTATTTAACACTATACATGGGGGTCAGTGCACTGGCCTTTGCACACTTCTCATTGTATTCATGCCATACAAATCTTCTCTTATAGGTAACACTCTAGCATTAATACAATGTATTAATGGATTCATGTTATGATTATTGGAGTAGTTTTATGCTAACTATTGACTACCTAACATAACCCTCAACTATTCTTGTCCAGGACTTAGGACCTGAAAACGGTAATATTTCTTTGTTCAGTAATATATAGCAAGAGAAAATCTCTTAGTAATTGTTCATGCGATATCCGATTTTTTCATTTAATTGGCACTAAAAATACACTAGATGATATACTAGTTAGGGTTTATAGTGAACATATGCGTTCTACATATAACTTTTAATTTAATTTTCTTACTTGATAAATACTAAATCATAAAATGTGTAACTCAAATTCATAATCTTAACTTCATTAATCAATGGGTTACAAATAAAAATCTTTATCTTATCATGTTTTGGATTACTAGGGTTAAATCAGACGTGAGAACCACCCGATAAAGTCCTTGGACGACCAACTAAATACTTGGCTGTAGACTTTGTACTCCCTGCTCTCTTCCCAAGACGTAGGAGCTGTCATTAGTTCCAAATTTCAATCAATTGTTATAAAATAGGCAAACAAGTTCTATGTGTTTTTTTTTTTCTTTTAAACAAGGTCTACGTGTAAATGAAAATAACTTGAAGCATTGAATTAATTATATTAGTTAAAAATAACTCTACATTTCATTCAAATTATGGTGTCTAAATTACAAATATTTCTATTATAACGGAAGATGGCCTCATATTATAAATTAGAAAAAAAAAAAAAGAGCACATTAGAAGTGTCAAAATTAGGTTTTTGGGTCGGATTCGAGTTCAATCCAAAATTAATTTACTTTGAACCTATCTAATACATTTAATAAACGGGTGGGTCAATTTTGGATATGAACCCAACCCATAGGCAACCCATTTAACTTGGCCACTAATGCTCAACCCACAGGCATACCCAAGAATCAAACTTAACCGACACAACCCAATTCGATATTATCCGACCCGCTTGGTTGCGACGGGCAACTGCGGGGGAGAGCCAGCAGGTGAACACAAGGGCGAGGGTGAGCACGAGCGGGCGAGTTTGAGTAGAAATGCGTGATGGCCGAGATGCAGGAGACGGGTTCTGATCAAATAGGTTGAATTCGAGTTCATAGGTTCACCAGAATCCAACCCATAATTATATCAATCGAATCGAAAGCATAAACCCAAGGCATTTGTTAAATTGGTCAACATGAATTCAAAGTTTTTGATCTAACTCTGATCGAATTTTTTGATGGTGTTATCTATTAACACCACTAATGAATTCAAAATAGTATATTTAATTGCTAATGAATTCAAAATAGTATATTTAATTCTATCATAAATTTTACAGGTTTTTATTATTTTTATGCTACAAACGTGCAGGCTATTTCTGGACGTGCAAACCTGCATTGTCACCCTTCTCGTGGACTGCCAACTTCTTTCTCCATTGCTGGCGGTTTGCCTGAGCAGCACTAACTCACGTGACAACTGATTGCTACTATCTCCAATTTGTTCTATTGTCAATGGTCATTTCACCATGACTGCGAACCCTGAATGAAATATATAAATATATATATATTCTCAATATATTTTATATAATTTTCCCAAAAAAAAAATATTTTATATGTGTTTATCCCTATGAATGGAAGGCCATTCCTGGTCACACCAACCCTTCAGTCGTGGCTCATTGGAAAATTCCAAGCTTATTTTATAGGAATTTTCATAATATTACATTTATTTGCATAAAAGTCCTTGTACTTTAGCTATATTACGCTTGTGGATATTAAAACTTACATGTTTATTTATACTAATGTAATGCTCACACTTAGAATAAGAGAGATGCACATAAAGGATGTGTGGAAAATTTTCATTACTTAAAATGGTAATTGAAGAATTATCATTCAATTTGATTAAAGAGTAGCAAATTTGTTTGAACTTGATGTCGTTCGGTGACAAAATTAAGCAAATGGATATATCTAGTTGAATTTTAATGCTTCAATGTTTTCGGTTGAAATTAGGGTTGGGGTAATTTTGTCATTTTGAAAAATAATGTGGTGGTGTTTGCTTATAATTTTTGTGAGGTGAAAATGAAACTACTCACAAATTTAATAATTTTTATTTAAAAATATATTTTTTTAAAGTACTTAGAGATTAATAAATGATCTTGAAAGAAGTAATTATTATGATCATGTCATATGTAATTTTAATTTAGAAATTTTATGATAGGCATTAATTCCTCCATGAGTAAGGGATTCCATAATTTTTTTAAAAAGATATAATGACAATATGGAAATGGTAACACTAGGAAAATCTGAATTTTGATAATGTTAAAATTTTTTGGAGTTTATTGAAAATAATTTATTTATGAAATTTATTATTTTTGGAGCATTAATGAATTTTGGTAAATTTCTAATTTTGGATCAAATAATAGTGAAACTGATTGAGTTTTGTGTAATTATTAAACTTTGGCTTTGTCTTTGGATTGTGGAGCTTTTTGAGACTTGAGAGGTTGCATGTGGTATTTGATAAAGCTCAAGAATTGTAAGTGTTGTAAGACTATAATGATTCCCTTTTCCTTGTTGGGTGTGTGCATATCAATTCTCTTTTAAGTTAGTTAATGTAGAAAATTTAGGCCCTTTATATAGTTTTGAATTATATTAAAATTTATTCTAAATAAAGTTACATCACTCTACACATAAGTTTTGATGATTAACATAGTGCATAGCCAACAGTTCAATGCATATGTTAAATTCAATGAAAAGGTAATGACTGTACTTATTGTTGAGATTGTTAGATATTTGTTCCTAGATTTAGGTTTGCTTTAATGTTGGTGTCTTGTATGGCAAAGTGTATAGCCATTTGTGTTGCTCTGTATAGCTTTAGGAGTCTATATAAAGGAATCTTTAGCTTGTAATAGGGTAGCCAAGGAAATAATAGAAAATTGGATTTTGGCTCATGGCTCTTCTCCCCTCTCCCTCCTCCTCTCTCCCTCTCTAGAGATCTTGCAAGAAGATCTCCCTCAAGATCTTCCTCTTTGAGTTTCTACAATCTGGTATCAGAGCCTTGGCGGCGATCAAGGAAGGAGGAAAGTGTTCGGTCAAAGAAAGAGAGGAGGTGGTGGCTGCCGGTGCTGCGATTGGAGGCAACTTTGGCTAGGCAAAAGGGAGCACGGACGGTGGTTTCCGGTGACGCAAGAAGGAAAGCCGGAGGAGCCGTGTTGCTGCAGAATGTGGGCTCGACATCCAGAGCTTGTTCGCGTGGAGAAATCATAGCAGACGGAGCTGTGTCCGGCAGGGTTACCGGAGGCGGGATCAGGAAGCCGGAGTTAGCATTTTGGCTCAAGAATTCCTCACCGGAATCTTGATCCCGATGTCAAAACAGCAGCTTCAAGTGGACATCCGCTCGTTTTGGCTTGCTTGAGGAGTTGAACGGATGGGAGGGCTTCAAAAAATAGCTTATGCAGACCGACGTGAGGGCTTTGCTCGGGCTTGGGTTCCGACAAAGAAACAGCTTAGGTACAGGCCGATTACACATGGGCCTCTTGATTAGCAGGCGTGCAATTGAGTGTGAAGAGACTCTTGATCTTGGATTTGATCAAGATTATGCAGAAGGTGATGTCATGGTGACATCGGCAGTTATCTAGCAAGTTTGACGAAGGCGAACAAGAGCAGAGGCATGGAAGCCATCGAGGCCGGATTTTTTGCTTGATCTTGAATCAAGTTTTGATCAGTCTTGACCAGCCTGGAAGTAAGACTTGTTCTTGATTTGAATATCGGTTCAGATTTTTAAAGAAGATATTAGATCTTCTTTGTGGTGGAGTTTTGGACTTCAGGTAGAGTCCAGGAGACACTGAGGTAGTGTCGGCTGTTCTTGGAGAACAAGGTTGAAAGTGCGGGGTGCTTGGAGATGTGTGGTCGTGCGGTGCACGAGGAGTCAGTATAGGAGCGTGGGGCACTAGTGAAAGACACACATGGTACTGGCCGGATGCGGCAGTGCGGAGCGTGGTCTTGTGATGAGCAGAGCGCTGGTGAGGGTGCAGGGCTCGCTGCACGGGTGGATACGTGCAGGATGTGGTCGGTGACAGACCACATGAGTGCAAGGCGCGAGTGCGGGCTTGTGGCGTTTGGACGCGGGTTGGAGGCGCAGGGCAAGGGCACTGAGGCGCAGGGTGCAGGTGGAGGCACAGGGCGCAGAAGCCGGGCTAGGGATACTCAGGGATTGGCTGCGTTGGACATAGTGCGACAGGAGATTTGTCGGGAGGTGGAGCTAGAATGTCGGTGGACGCTTTTGGCGGAGGAGACCGACAGGATCATTCTTTGGCTGTTCTTTAAAGAACAGTGGTTATCTTTTGTTGTTTTTGTAAAATCTAGGACCAAGATGGAGATTGTTATATATTTTTTTCCGAGATTTAGGTTTGCTTTTATGTTGGTGTCTTGTATGGCAAAGTGTATAGCCATTTGTGTTGCTTTGTATAGCTTTAGGAGTCTATATAAATGAGTCTTTTAGCTTGTAATAGGGTAGCCAAGGAAATAATAGAAAATTGGATTTTGGCTCACGACTCTTCTCCCCTCTCCCTCCTCCTCTCTCCCTCTCTAGAGATCTTGCAAGAAGATCTGTCTCAAGATCTTCCTCTTTGAGTTTCTACACTTATAATAAACAAGCATTCAAGAAAGTATATGTTACTAAGTGAGTGTCTTCATGAAGTTGAAGAATCTAAAATTGATTTAATCTTTTTAAAATTTAAACATGAGTTAAATCAATGGTTCAAACTAGTTTGTGTAAGGAATTGGAAACCATCATGAACTCCTCTTATCCTTCACACATAACTGGATACTAGTGATTCCATCATGAACTCCCCTTCTTCTTCTTCTTCTTCTTCACATGGTGTCATTTCTTGTTGATTTCTCTCCTCGTCCACTTTCAAGTGCCATTGGATCCATCATGCCCATCACAAACTCCTCTATTTTTTCATTGGATCATGTCGATGTTCATCTCCTTCTTATGTTATTGGATCCCATCGGGTCTTACTACTCTTCCCACTAGATGCTCTTGGGTTTAAAATTTTGGTTCAAACTCAAGTTTGAATCAAGTTAGTTTATATAGGGTGACAGTATCTCCTTCCCACAGTTAAGGTTCACGATCCAAAATTGTACAGTACGGTTAGTTCACAATATCCCTGTTAATACTGTAAGAAGAGTAAGGAGCTGTATGATCAGTTCAAGTATTTCAGCTAATCATCCAGTATGATGTAAACATATCATCCATTATGATATAAACATCATCCAATACTACATAAGCATCTCCTAGTACGATTAGTTCAATAGACTTGGATTATCGTCATGTACGATTTGTGATAAATAAAAATCATCCCATGTAAAGATCAGGTTGTACAGTATGATTTGTCCAATTGTACGTACAATATGATATGATTGGATCAATTATTCTAAATTTGATCCCTAATTGCAGGATTTATTTAGGCATTATTTGATTATATCATGTAATACGATACCTATCGTACAATAAGATTAGTGTTAATTTTAAATTTAAAAAAATTGCTTAAATTATGACTCGTAACTAAGATCTTAATTTCAACTAATCATCTTGTATGATCTACATTGTGTAGGATAATTAGTGCATATAGCTTTAATTATCCTAATTAGTCATTTTAATAATTTTCTAAATAGCTAATCATATAGTACTATATAAATTGCACAATACGATTAGTTCAGAAAACTTAACTTCTAATTTTCTCACTATCTTATTACCCTGAGTGTATGTGTGCACGATCATCAGGATATCATGCATCATTATAGGATTTGACTCAAGAAATTTAAAAATAAATAAATGAAAATTATAGACTCTTTCAGCATACCCTATCTACCCTATCTTGAACCCTGAATCTTCATTGAATGGTGCATGGTGTACCTAAAATGTTAATACACACAAAAATAAATATGCACTACAAATACTAAGGGACATAATTATGCATTCAATAATATTTATTATCAACAAAAAGAAAAACTCTGCAGCTCGAGTTATAACTATCTCCCATTTTTTTAAGATGAAAATTATTATGGGTTGAATTTTAAAACTAATAAATAATGTCTCCTAATTTTTCTCTCATAAAGAGAATTATATTAAGATTTTAAGAGAATAAAATGTGTAACTAAATAACAAATAATAAATCACAACCAACGAAATATCCACTCGATGTAGGATGTTAAGCCTAAGTGAACTATCCCTAGGCACACCAATGCAGAAATAATACTATCACTTAACATGGAAGCTAATAAACTTATAAAAAGTTATAATGATGGTGATGACAGTCTAATCAACATAAAGTAATATCAATCACATATTTCTACCAACATGCAATTTTTAGCAAATTAAAATGTAGAGAAGTAAATTGCAGAAAATTAAAAATAGAAAGATCACACCATAATTTTATAGTGGTTCGATCAAATCATGGCTTACGTCCACTCCCAGAGTCCTCCTTTCTAGGTATTGTACTAAACCTTTAGTGACTCTCATTTAACCCTCACAGCTAGACGAAGAAGCCCTTACAAAATTTCTTTCACTAACTTGGTGCGGCAGATGAGCAAAATCTTTTCTCCCTCTTCGTGAATAGAGAACATGGAATCCTTTTTCACCCTCTTAGTGAGGTAAAAAAACCTGGAATTCTTTTCACCCTCCTGGTGATGGCAGAAATTTCAAATTATTTTCACCCTCCTAGTGAAGGTAGAGAACCTAGAATCACTTTCACCTTCCCGGATGTGGCGGAGTAACTAGGTTCTTTGACACCAAAGAGGTCTTCTTCCCAAAGCTTCCCTCAAAAAAAATCTTGACACTTGGAAGAACTCATGCATAAGTTCGATGGAGCAACTATGTGGAACTCTCTCTCACACTCCCTTAAAACCCACAAGGATTTTCTCTTTTTCTCATAAAGTTCACCCCTTCTCTCACAAGTTCTAGGCTCTCTCTTCTAGCTTTCATAAGAGAAAATACTTAATGAACACCCAAAATAATCTTATAAAGTCTTATGAGAATGCTTATATAAAGGAATTAAAGAAACATTAAAAACTTAATTTCATCGACTTTGATCATATAGTACGATCCTAGATTGTATAGTATGATTAGTTCATAATATCCCTGTTAGTATTATACGAAGAGTAAGGCGCTGTACGATCAGTTCAAGTATTTGAGCAGTTTGTTGACCCTATTTTTCTCAAAATCCCTGGGTCAAAGAGTTGACCTAGTCAAATTGACCAGGCCAGTCCCCATGACCAACTCCCTTGTGTTTAGTGGATCAAACCAATTTTGTTGAGCCCAGACCCAATCCTAGTTGACCAGGCCAACTTGGGTTGACACAAATTGACCTAAACACCCTTTTATTTGATTTCAAACCACATCCATGGCTCCTCGAGCTCGAATCTTACTTTCATTAGACTCAATAGGTCAGACCCAACCTATTGGGCCTAGACCCATTCCCTAGGTAAACCTAGTTGACCAGGTCAACTTATGTTGACCCAATTAGCCTAAAAGGTATGTTTAAGTTTTAATCCAATTCAAACATCACTTGGACTCAAACCTTCACCCCCTTTGGCCTATTTGATTGGGTTGACTAATTCAAACCTTAACTTGGTCTACCCAAGTCTTAAATAGGTCAAATTAAAGCCTTTTAATGCATTCAAACCCATCCAAATCATCTCTAATGCAATACCACGGCTAAATCACTTCCTCTACCTCCTAATTCACCCTAGGAATGATCCTAGCCATACATGATAGGCTTGGGACTATAAATAGGGTGTTTAGGGTTTGTATAAAGGACTTTTTGCATGATCTCTTTTTCTAAGAGCCCCTAACCCGAGTCTTATTGTGTGTGAGCTCTCCCCATCCCCTTACACTTTTCCAAGTCAATTCTGCCATCAAGACCTCGATGGCTGCGAGATCTCCAGCCAACTTAGGTTATTTCTTTTCTAAGGCTTTTTCCCATCGATCCAAAGCAAATCAAGGCTTGAGTTCAACTAGGAAAACATACGAGGATAGTCTACAAGCTCAATCGTGCTAAAGACTTGAAGATCTAATAGTTAGATTCTCCAAAAACCCTAGACCTAGGTCACATCACTTAGGACAATATAAATTTCATACAGTGCTTTTCGAAATGAAAAATAACTTCCCCATAAATGCTCTTCATATGTAGGCTGCATGTTTAAAATTTCATTTAATTTGATCAATCAAATGAGATAATTATTGTTTCAGGATTTCAGATCACTGTGAGTTTGAACTATTGGTGATCCTGACCGTTGATCTTATGATTAACGATTAAGATCCTGCTTTACCACATGCTCATCCAACCACGGAGGTCCTCCATCGGATTGAGACTCAGTGCCGCTTGATCCCAATTGTTGATCTCATATATACCACGTGAGATCCAACGGTCGGCAGGCGGCGCTGATGCAGATTAGTGGAAACCGTGTGGGTCCCACAATTTTTTTTAATAAGATTTCACATAAAAAATATTAAAAATTGTATTTTAATCCTAAAAATGTGTATAATATATCAAAATGTCGTAATTCAATCATCTTTAATTTAAAATTAATTTTAATTAAAAAAATTATATATTTATTTAAATAATATTTAAATAATTAATATAATAAATATTTTGAAATTTAAAAATTCTTTTTCAAATCTTTTTGAAGCCTCGTTTGGATAATTAGTGGATCTCCCATGAGTATGAGCATTGAATTATTTTTGAATTACATTATTTTCTAAAATTAATTTATTTAATATATGTATTTTAAAATTACATATTTTATTAAATCCCTAATTTTGAGAGATTCACTAATGGAATTTTAAACATAGGCATTACATATAAATAACATTCATGGGGAGGTGGATTAGTGGATGATTGAGCCCTAATCATTAACTAATCACATCGTTAAGCATACTTATTTATTTATTTTATTATTTTATGCATGTGTAGGATGCACGAGCACTTAGCCTAGGATCTCCTAGATCCTAGGATTTGGTGTGTTTACTATTTTTATACATTCCATTTTTATTTCCTAAGGTTTAGTCCAAAACTTTGATTTTAAACCTCTTTAATGTAGCGACACCCTATGAATAATAATTAAGGACCCATCTAGTAAACTTAGAAAAATTTTAGGAGCTAGGATAGATCCTTAAATGACATGAAACTTTTAACATTTAAACTTAGTGACATCCTAAACCACCCAGAATTTTCTAGGATTTTTTAGGAGATTTTAAACCCCTTAATTAATAAGCCCTAATTTACCCATTAATTAGGTCGTGATAACTTTAGAAAATTCTAATAAATTTATTTTAAATCAAAACATTCCCTATAATACTTTAAATTATTTAGATTTTAGTCTCTAACCTTAGATAATTAGAACACCTTAGTTGGACCTCAATTTGAGCCTTAATTTTAACTTTAAAAAAAATTACCTTTTTGCCCCTATTAGATAATTAAAAATTATTAAAAAAATTCCAAATTTTTCCCAAACACTTGCTAACATCTTCTTAGGTCATTACTGACCTTTGGAGGTGATTCCAATTAGTTTAGAGCTAATTTATTTTAAAACCATAAAATCACCCCTAATTTAATAATTTTTTATAATTTAATAAATGCCTAAAACTTTTAAAATTCATAGCTTTGCCTAGAAAACTATAAATCTAGCAAAATCAAAGCCTAACCACTCCTTGTAAGCCTTAATATTTAATTAAAATGCTAAAAACCCCAAATCTAGTCCATTTCTAATAGTGACCTTTTGGTCACCCTCAACCTAGCACCGAGGAAGACCTAGGACTTTCCAAAATTGACTTATATAATTTGAACTTCAAATATCACTACTCTAAGAATTAAAATGGATCAACAAATTAAATGAACTAAAATTAGATCCTAATTCATTAATAATTAAATTTTGATTAAAGTTTTTCATTTGGCCTTCAACAAACTCTAACTCTAGGTAAATTGAACTATTTACCCGATATATGACCTATCCAAAGCCATACAAGCCTACTACACACACATAGATGTGCTAGGGAACCACTTCTAACTCTAAGATTAGGGCTGTTGTTTACTTTTTCTGCTTTATATTTTTATGATGAGAATTGATTGTGTGTGACACGTATGTTGATTGACTTATTTTGCTATGTATTGTTATTGTTGTTGTGATAGTTATTTATTATTGTAGTTTCTCTCTGTGATATGATTTGTGAGATAGACTGCCCAAGGGCTAAGGTCATTTTTATACTAATTTAATATTATGCAAGTGGACTCGCTTATGCAGTACTAATAGAGGGGATAATCATAATTAAATCTTTAAATACTAATTATATTTTTCTACAGATACTCCATAAATTGCTAAAGCCCCATCCCTAAATTAAAAGATCATGGCCAAATATGTTTCCTTTTATGCATAATATTAATTTCTTGAATTGATATATTAAATTGCTTGGGATGATTTTTATTAGGATAATCATGCAGGTGTTTGAGTCTAGATTTTTATTTTTAAATGCAATGTAATTTGTTGGATATTGAGTTATAAAAGTCTCTAAAAGTCTGGCATTTCAAATATAAGGTACCCAAAGAGAATAAGAAAGGCCTCCTCTCGGTGAATTTCTTTGTTATTTGGATACCCTTTTGGAGGATGAACCATACGGAGCCCGAAGGAGACGATCTAAAGGGAGATGATCCGGATAAGGATGATCCACTTGAAGATGAAATGCTCAACTTTTAAGACTTTTTATTATTATTATTATTTTTTTCCCAACTTTTAAGACTTGTTTCATTTATTAGGATTAGAATCCAGGTTATTGTCGGTGGAGCCTAACCACCATTACTTTTCTGCAGACCCTGGGTTGTATTTATACGGATCTTGCTGAAACTTTGGACTTTACTTTTTTGTGTTTGGTGGATTTCTATTAATATTTTTATATTATTTGAGCAGTAGAACTTGCATGTTTTTTTAAGGTTTCTTTCTTACATGTGCTTGGCCTGATTTTTGCTAGGCTCTTTAAGGACCAAAATATTCTTCTACTCGTAATCTAATTTCAAAATTTTAAGAATTAAATAATTTAGAAACTTAATAACCTAGGGAACTACCGAAATCATCCGGGGTTGCATGCATAATAATGCATTTTTCTTTCTCCTTGCTATAAGACACCTCCCCACCTGCGGGTAGTGTCCGGATAATCAGGCCTATAATTAAGGATGAAATGCCGGATCTGGGGAAACTCGTTATTACGATCAGGTCTTATATATTAATACACATCAGAGTGCACTGTCGAGATCCGCTATCCTCAATGGTTAGTTATATGTATGATATAATCTACACTTCCATTGGCCCATTTGTGAGGAGCGCGAAGGCCTGTGATTGTCTCTATCTCTCAGGGTATTGCGGTTGGATACCCTCTACACTTGGCAGCTATGATGGTGTCCTTTTGGAGGTCCACACTGCTCTTCCAATATGATTAATTCAATCAAATAACTTTAATTATCCTAATTACATATTTTAATGATTTTTTGAATAGTTGGTCATATAGTATAATATGTTCATAAAATTTAACTTCTAATTTTTTTCACTATCTTACTACCCCAAATTTGTTTGTGTACGGTCACCAGGCTGCCATACCCCCTTACAGGACATGACTAAAAAAAAAAAAACAAAAATAAGGCTCTTTCATGATACCATATTTTACTCAATCTTGAGCCCTAAATATTCATTGAATGATGCATGGTGTACTTTAAATATTAATATGAATAAAAATAAATATGCACTATAAATATCAGGAGATATAAATATGCAATCAGTAATATTTGTTATCATTAAAATGTAAACTTGATAGCTTGAGTTGCAACACCAAGATGTGGCATCAACAAGTTCTATGAGGTATGTGTAGTCTACACACATCCTTTAAGATCCACTAGCTTTCTTAACTATGATAATATTTATAAGCCATATAGTATAGTGTACTTTTCAAATGAAGCCAACTTCTAGGAGTTTATCAACCTCCTACTCAATTGCTTGCTGGCGATATGCCACAAAATTTTACTTATTTTAGATAACAGGCTTATATGTTGGGTTTATTTTGAAAGAATATATGATTATTTTAGAGTCAACTCCATGCATATCTACTGGAATCCATACAAAAACTTCCTAGTTTGTACAAATAAAATCTACATATTCTCTCTTCTCATCTTCTAAAAGAAAAGATCAATCTGCATAATTCTTAAGAGATGCTCATCTGATATGGTAACCAAGGTAAGGTCTTCCACTGGGGAAGCCCTTTGAGGGATGTCCTCATTTCGAATGTCAAAGTTCTAATATTTAGGGTAACCGATGGGCATGGTTGTAGCTACCTAGTGTAACATGATTGTGTCACTTATTAATTTATATGGCCTAATTTGATCATAGATGGGGTTAAAAACTTCATTTTGAGATGCGTAATAGATGCAATAGCTCTAAAGATTTAATAGAGGGACCTCCCGAAGAAAATATTATAAGTTGATTCCAACTTTACCATAATGAATTGAATTGTGTGAGTAGCCTACCTACCGAGAAAACTCCCCATGTGTGATAGGGAGGCTAATCATCCCTTCTACTCTCATACAATAATCTTGCACTCAATTGGAACTTTTCTCTTACCACAACCATGCTAAGAAAGTTAGAGTTGAATAAAATATCTATCGAGCTTCCATTATCAACTAAAATTATTTTGACATTATAACACGGATCACCAAACTCTATGCTAATAACAAGTGGATCTTGATGAGGGATCTAAACCCCCTCCAAATTAGAGACATAAAAAATAATAGAGTGGTCAGCATGAGACTTCTTTTGTGTTGACTCCTAGCTTGTTCATCGTGAGTATTTGATTGGATAATAATGAGCCCCCAATAATAGTTTTGATTTTACCAACCATTTGTTGATTGTTCTATTGTTATTTTTCTATCAGTTATCCCCTAGTAGAAGGAGTGACCTTATGATTGGGTGGATTTTGCATGTAAGGTAGCATTATTAGATTAGTCTCTCAATTTTTTCCTTGAGCTGCTTGTATGCTTTAGTCGTATGTCCATGACTATGGTGGAAGTATTGCTCATGATTTCATGAGTTTGGCTTTAAGGGATTTGGCCACTTAATATTTTCTTCATCTTGGATGGCCATCAGGACATTTTCCAGAGATGTATTGAGTGGCATATACTTCTCTTATCAAGGCTCACGTTGTGACCGTGAAGGTCAAGGAGGCAAGTTATTTCCCCCTGCTTCTTCCACTATGATGATGAATTATTTATCCTAGGTGTATTTTTATGCTTTCCAATTATTTGCTCAAATTACATCTATGAGGGTTGTTGCTTCATCTGCCAAGATTTGTTTCTCCACATGATGAATTTGATTAACATATGAATATATGGGTATCACATAAGCTCTAAGTAAAAGGCGTCAGGATAAAGTTCTATGAGAAAAACTCTTCTTAATAATTCAGGATCCACCTAGAATTTGTTGAGCTTTGATTGAGAACCTCTGAAAGTATTGCTTAAGTGATTCTCCTTCATTATAGAGAATATCAAAGAGGTGAAAAGAGTACTTGATAAATATTTGATTAGCAATAAATATTTCAATAATTAATTTAGCCAATTTAATGAATATGATAAAAGTTTTACCCAATATAACCATATATAAGCTTAGCCTTTGAGGGTAGCAATAAATATTTGGCAGAGGAGAGCATCTGAGGCTCATTGAATATGCATGATAGTTCTATAGTGATCAATATGCTCGTTGGGGTCAGATGACCCTTCATTAGACTATATACTTACTAATTTTAAGCTTACAGAAAAGAGGTGTTGAAGGATGGCTTTAGTTAGATGTAATAATTCTTGAAATTGCTGATGATAAAGAGGCTTTCTTCCACCTATTAAAGGGAACTCTTATTGAACCAAACATGGAAAATCATCAAGTAAGGAAGTATTTAGGATTAAAATAATATGAGGTTAAGCCAAGTCCACAGTGATGACAAAGGAATGTGGGTTGACCGACTTGCATGAGAAGGATAGGTAGATCTAGCTGTGTCAATGAGGTCAATTTCTTATTGAGGCAGAGTGTAAAGGCCATTTTGCTCCGAGGTTCGTCCGGACGAAGTCGGATCGTCCGGAACGATCGGTACAGGTTGTGCAGGAAAATATGTTTGGCTGTATGGTTCGTCTGGACGAAATTTGGATCGTATGGACGAAAATTTTATAGAGCCCAGTCGTCCAGGGACGATAATTAAATTCGTCTGGACGAAATTCGTCCAGAGCCACTTCGTCCCGGGACGAAGTTGCGATCGTTCGGGACGATCAATCTGGATATATATATATATTGACATAGAGGTGGTGGAATTATAATAGTTTGAAGAGTTATACGAAGGTTCAGTGATGGTTGGGAAAAAAATTGATAACATCCAGGCGAAATTCTGGCAAACTAGCAATGATCTAATGATGGTAGGGAGGGAGTCCGGCGGTAGTCGGCAACTAGGCAGTGATTTGATGATGGTCAGGCAAAATTCCAGAGGTGGTCAGCAACCTAGCAGGGGCCTGATGTTTGTCGGGCAAAAGTTTGATGGTGTTTTATGGGTGGTAGTCCGATGGTGGTCTATAACCAGGTAGTTGTCCGACGATGGTCGGGTGAAAGTTCGATGGTTGGGTAGAAGTTTGACAGTGATTAGTGACCGAGCGGTGGTCCAACAATGGTCAGGTGTAAGTCCGGTAATGGTCGAGGGCCAGGTGGAAGTCCATCCACGATGAGTGGCCAGACGATTGTACGACTACGATATACGATGGTTCATCGGCGATAGTGCTGGAGCTCTTGAAATCTTAGAGCTCTCTCAAATCTCTAGCTAATGGTCCCCCCACATGTAAAGAGTGGGGGTCTATTTACAAATTTTCATGAGTGGCACACCTTGTAAAACGGAGAAGATTCAGAACAGATTTGGAGTGTTCCATCAGATAGCCCATATTGATTCCCCCAATCATGAAGCATTTTTTAAATATTCAAGTGCCTTAATGACATCAAAATTAAATGAACTTGGGCTCTTTGGAATTGTCTCATCGAGCTTCTTGATTTGAGGATAAGCATGTCATATTTGGATATCATTTGGTCATCCAATTAGTTCTTTGAACCTAAAAAAAATGCTTCAGATTCTTGATTTGGACCCATTCGGGTTCAGACCAGATTTTGGTGTCGTTGGGTTCATCTCCATGAGAAGTTTAATTCGACTATAAATTGTACAAATTGGAGTTCTTCTGATGGTCCCAAATTTAATTTTGAAAGACTTAAATTTTGATATGCCTAGAGAGTCGTGCATGATCGAGCAATTTTTGGTGGTGATGTATTAATATTATTGCGAGGTATGTATAGTTTCTTGGATGAATGATGTTATTATGGTTGATAAACAAGCCATTCCATATATGAGATTTGTGACAACACAATTTGATTCGTCATTGAGCGTTTTTTGATATCACCAGATGAACAATCAAGACTCATCAACTTTAAGATTGTATGCCATCATCCATGTCCTTGGTAATAAAGGATGGATATGATTGAATTTATGCCATTAGAGGCTCTAGACCTTTACATTATGCCATTAGAGGTTCTAAGTTTTGTGTTGATGTTCAATAAATGACCAAATGTTCAAGTTACATGAACTTAGTTGGTTTGACTGAAACCTATCACAAATTTTGACATGATTGAATTGTGTTGGAGCTAGAAAGATTATCCTCCATTTAAAACTCATTGTGTAAACTAAATCAAATTTAAAAACATGATATTTTTGATCAAATGACTAAAATTAGTCAGTAGGTAGAACTCTTTTAAATATAAATTAGAAAATGATATTTTGATGTAGTAAATACATTAAATAGATTAACAACTTTCACCAACCTTTAAAAAAAAAAAAAATAGAAATAGAAGAAAGGCTACCCATTCAATAATATTTGCCTATGGCACACGTAAATAACACATGCATGAACTGTCTCCATGTTATGAAATACTAAATGCACTACTCAAAAGTCATTTTCCAATTACATAGAGTGGTCCAAGGTCTCAAATAATCCTATATCAAATCAAATGATTACATTTTTTTCCCATAAAATATTGAGATGCACGTGAGAATTATTTAGAAAATATAGAAATTTAAAATTTTAAAAAATATATAAATCATTACAACGTTGTAATTTTTTTATTCTAAAATAACTGTAAAAAATGCATATAACTAATGATCATATTCAAATTATGAGTGATTAGATTCATAAACTCGATAGCAATAGAATGAATCGGATAACTCAAAATTTTGTAGTGAATATTAGTTCTATGTGCCTAATCAGTCCCAAACGAAGCCTAATTATTAATTTTTTAGAAGTTAACATTTGTTTCATTGATTTGATAACTACTAGTTTAAATGTGATTATTAAATTAGTATATCTAATCATAAAAATGTTGAATATAATTATTAATTTTATGGATGTAACCATACAATTAATGATCATATTCCATATTTGAATACTTAAATACAATATCATATTCAAAATAAAAATAATTAAAATCATGCAGACAAATATTTCTAACTACTAAGAGCAAATATTAATTTTGTAAAAGAGAATCACATGCCTTCCAATTCAAGAAGATAGAAGTGTGGAGTAGGTGGTTTGATTTGGGTATGAAGTGGGCCAGTTGAAAGCATTTAAGCTTTTGTCTTATTGGCATGATAATCAGGCTAGGAATTTGAGCTCAAATCTAGGCTCAAGACATATATACATACATACATATATACATACATATGTATGTATACATACATATGTATGTATATATATTCATTATTTTAGTTGAGTTAGATTAAGGCCTCGTTTGGGACGGCTTTCTTATTGTTTCTTAAAGCAGTTTTTATTACAAAAATTTTAATTTTTGTACTAAAAAGTTATTTTATGAAGCAATAAAAAAACTGTATCAAACAAAGCCTAAATAGACATATAGATACTGTAGCTCAAATTTGACCATAAAGTACTATTAGGTGGAGCCAACATTAGCATCAAGTAAAAAATATTGTCAAAGTACACGCATGTATTGTTGGATAAGGGTGGGTCACCAAGCTCTTGGCCTAGCTAAAATAGGCTATGAGGAAATCCTAGATAAAAAGAATTCTCTTAATATATTGAACTTATTTGTATTAAAAAGAAATTGCAAGTGTTGAGGTGGCTAGAAAATCGGGACCAACTGATTTGTATTAGAAAAAAAATTGCAAGTGTTGAGGTGGCTAGAAAATCGGGACCGCTAGTAGAAAGTTGAGCCAGATGATGCTTTTTTTAAAATGAGTAACTAGATGCTAACATCTTCATGAAATTGAGAATAAGAGCTAGTTTTTAGCTATATATTTTTATATTATAGACATGGCTTTTTTTGATGAATTATGCCTATTGCTAATATTGTTAGAAGTTTTTTACATTCTTTTTGAAAAACTATCTTTGACTGTTACTTCCATAAGCAATAGTTATAATTCTGTGATTTTTTCGATTAAAATCATATAAATTTAATTTGTGTAAGAACATATTACAGGTCCATTAAGGACCCTTTGTATAAAAGACAAAGCAATTAAAAGAATCAATTATTTTGTAGGAAAAAAAATCAAAACATATGTAGATAAATCAAAGCGGTGAATACCACCAAAACCTAAAAGTGGTATTTGTTGCCTATTGAACATTTACAGAGGTAGAGAGATAGAGAGATTAATAACTTAACTATGTATGAAGATCCAAAACACATACACAAATAAGAGTGAAGTTTTAGAAGACATTAATTTTTTACTTTTTTTTTGGTTAAAACCCACAGTGGGGCCTACGTGTTAATATAAAATAAACGGTTACAAAGTCCTTAATTAGAACCTTCAGCTCACTAATGCTCATAGGAGCTACAAAATCAAAGAGAAAAAAACCTCCGAGCCGATGATTCCTAGTTCTAATAGTTACAAAAAAACTAAGAACAATCTAGGGCTGCAAGACGACAACACCCATAAAAGGAAGAGCATAAGATGAATTGTGAACTCGTTCTTCCTGCCAAAAATGTGGATGGAGCCACTAGTACCCAAAAAAAGGTGCAGAAGCAAGGTGACGTAGCACGAAAGAATCCAGCTCCTAATACTGTAAAAAAAGAGACTACAATGCAAGCAGAGAAGCTTAAAAGGCAGCTGGAAACAGTAAATAGTCACAAGAATAATTTTGCACGAATGAGACAGGGAAAGAGAAACGTTACCCTCGGTACGTATAAGAATCCACAGAAATCAAAGTCACACTTACCTGAAGCCAAATAACCATTTCCCAACTCCAGACACAATACGAAAAATTCCAGTCACTAACAAAGCAGGTTTTAGCTTTCGACTCACCCCAACAGCACATCATGCAAGTAAATATAGAGTTAAGATCCAGAATACCATCACGAAAACTGAAACAAATACCAAGTAACCAACTGTCAAGCATACTCAAGGGACACAATTTCTCAGGATAAGCCTTAATGAACCAGTTCTCAGTATCGTAGAGGTAAGAGATAACCACCAAGATCAAACAACAACAACAGTTCAAAATGCCTTTGAAGATCCAAACCCAATGCCTAAGAATATTAGAGTTACTACTATAGCACCCTAATTTGGTATACAGCAACCCGTAGGAATAAACTCTGCCATTCTCAAAAAAGCAGCAGAAGTCAGCAAGATAACAGAGATAGGAAAAAGGAAACATATTGAAGCTGCCGAAAGCAGAAAGAGTAAAAGACAAACACCAGCCCCACACAGGAACCAAACCAGAAACACCAGAACACGAAGAAGCAGTAAAATCAATCATGTCTAATATAAGGAAGAGCAGTTTTATCAAGGGTAATCATACCTTTCAAAATAGGATCTAAATTACTAATATTCAATTCCTGATAACCATCAATATGGCAATCCAAATTAGCCAACCAATCAGCACATGCATTAGCTTCACGGTAAATGTGAGAAATAATATAATTGATATTAGAAAGAGACTTTTTGATTTTCCTAATCAAATAAAAATTATGAGGGTTAACAAGATCCTGATTGTTAATAATTTGAACCACTAGTTGAGCATCAACATCAATCCAAACATTAACAAAACCCAACTTAGTGCAAATATTAATACCACAAGATAAACCATACAGTTCGGCAGTAAGGGCAGAACAAGGCTGCAAAGGGCTAGCATAAGCCGCAAGAACCATACCCTGATGATCCCGGATAATACCTCCAGCCCCAGCAGTAGAGTTCCTCACAGAGCCGTTCGAATTCAACTTAACAAAAGGTAAAGTGGGCTTCCTCCAAATGACAATTCTGTCACATCGCCTGTTAACATTCTCACCCATAGGGATACCAAGCAAACCAGCAAAATTCTGATAATGACTTAAGTTTTTAAATGTAATCAGATTACAAGAAGATAATTGCACCACTTTATGATTAATATTAGAGATAATGTGATTAGCATCCATTTTAATATCATTATGCTTAGCTTCATTTCTAGCATTCCAAATGAACCATAAAATAAGAACATTAATTAAATTTAAAATGTGACCTTTAGAATTATTCATCCACCCTTTTAATAAGGATGGAAGATCGTTATAATGGTCCACGTGATTCAGATTGGCCAAATTAATGAAATGGTGCCAAACCTTCTTAGCAATTTCTCCATTCACAAACAGATGGTCCACACTTTCAATGTTAGAACAACATTGGCATTTGGAGGGGAAACTAAAACCTTTTTTCTGAATTAAAGTATCAACAGGAATAAAACCTTCAAGGTAACTCCACGCTAAAATGGAATAAGAAATAGGGATATTATTGTGCCATAAAGAAGAATAAATAAGAGAATAGTTATACTTAAATATGTATGTATCCCACACCTTTCTCATTTGAAAGTTACTCGAAGGAGAGAGAAAAAAGAATTCTATCCTTGCAAGTCAAATCTAAAGGAATCAACATAATCTTATCAACAACAAAGGGAGGAATAACCTCTAAAAGTTTAGTAACATTCCAACAGCCATTAGCAATAAAATTAGAAACCTTGGTATTCTCAATAGAAGTGGTATTTAAAAAATTATCAATAGAATAGGGCCCAATCCAATTATCTTTCCAAAAGAAAACATTACCTTTGCCAATACCCCATTGAATGAATTGATCGGTCTTCCACTTAATTTTGCATAGTCTTTTCCAGATCAAAGAGTCAGAAGCTTTATAAACACCAAGTAAATGATGAGAATCTTTGCAATATTTAGCATTCATAAAGCGAGCCCATAAACTCACCTTAGATCTAAAGGAATACCAAAGTTTGTGAGAAAAAGCTTGAACCATGTCGGAAATGTTTTTGCAGCCTAAACCATCTTCATTATAAATGCCACATGCACATGTTGCTCCAAGAGGCCCAACGAATACCATTAATATTTTTACATGAAAAACCCGGAATAAGAAAAACTAAAGGCTACGAACTAAATTAAATGATTCCAATAATAATTTTAATAAGTTGAAAATGTTGCCCTTCCTCGAGGAAGGCATTGATTTAATGTAGTAAACCAACAATGAATAAAACATATTATGTGGTTGAAGTTAGAAGAGTATTATGGTATAGGAGCTATTCTTAACAAATTGTTTGTTTGTTTGCATACTACTAAGAAAGGGAGACTAGGCACCAAGAAATTTAATATAAAATTATTGCTAACTTCATAAGTTAAAGATAGTGTCAATGACATGTATCGATCTTATAAACAATGTCATGCATTGATATTATTCACAATGATAGATGATGAAGTAATTGAGCATCAATGTTGTGAAGTGATAACATACATAAGACTATAGGATAGAGGATCATAGTCAAACGATGGTGGTTAGAGAACCGACTATGGTTTATGGTAGTTAGGGAACTATAATTGGACGACTATTGTCAGGAAATTGTCCTTAAAGGACTATAATCAGGAGATAGAGGACCAAGGACTGTAGTTAGATAATAGTAGTCTGAGGATTTTAGTCTAGTGATAGTTCTTAGAAGGTTATAGTCAGGTGATGGTGGTAGAAATGTAGTGGTTGGGCAAAAAAGTGTTAGATGATCGTAGTCAAGTTATTGTGGTTACAAAAAATGTAGTCCGGTGATGATGGTCAAAGCACTATAGTCCAATGATAGTAGTCAAAGGATTGTAGTCAGGTGATGTAATGGTTGGACGATTATATTCAAGTAACGATGGACAGAAGACTATAACTGAGTAATGGTGATTATAGTGTTATAGTTGGGTGATGGTGGTCAGAGGGTTATAGTTAGGTGATTATTGTTAGAGGGTCATAGTCAAGAAATAATAGTTAGAGGACCATAGTTTGATGATGGTAGTTAATGTATTGTATTCATAAAACTATATTTGGAGGATTGTTGTTGGGAAATGAAAGTAAGATGGGCATGTTTTGGCTACAACAATCAAATGGTCATAGTTTAGTGGTTGTGATCAAATGATTGTATTCATACAACTATGTTTTAAGGCCAGAGGATCATAGCCTAGAGATAGTGATGGGAGGATCGTATTTGGGTGGTCGAGGTCGAGGAACCCTAGTCAAGGGACGGTTGTTAGAGTACCATAGCCGAGTAATGAAGGTCAGGGGTCTATAGTCAAGCAACGATGGTATGAGGTCATAGCAGGCAATGGGAGCCATAGGACATAGTTGGATGATGAAGGTAAGATGATTATATTTGAGCAATAGTTGTCCAATGACAGCTCTTGAGCAATGAATTTATTATATTGATTGTAATCTAGTATCGTAATGATGGTCAATCGAACGGTATCCCGTTAGCGATGATCAAGTAACTATCTAATGGCTAGGGTCAGATACTGATCCAAAGGCATCTGTTGGGTAATTGCTCAATGGTGGTAATTGGGCAGCTGCTCGATTATAATAATCAGGCGCTGGTCTAATGGCGATGATTGAATGGTGGCGCTCAAGTGGATCTTCAGGATTATTATCCTATAAGCTCTCTTAAATCTAAAGAAAATAGATAAGCTCCAAGTTCCCCCTTCATGTAGAGAGTAACAGCATATTTATATATTTTTTAGAGTGATATTCCACATAAATACAAAGAAAATTTGTAACACTCCATTGGATGACATGTATTAATACTCTTGATCATAAATTATTTATTTAGCATTTAAGTATCTTTATATATCAAATTAAGTAATCATGGGCTCATTTAATTTGTCTCATTGAGATGCTCAATTATATTTGATAACGAGCATGCAAGAATTGAAATAAATTGTTTGGAAATCCAATAAATGTAATAAAGTTTTTTATTAAGCTTTAAATGCTTGATCTTGGCTCATCCGGACTCAAATAGGACAACTTTTGATCTTTTTGGGTTGGACTTGTCCAAATATTTAATTTGATAATAAGTTTGCATAATTCAATGTTTAGATGGCCTTGAATTAAATTTTGAAAAATTTTATTTAAAATATACATCAAGATTCTTACCTGATCCAAGCAATTTTCAATGATGTGATAGTTGCCCCAAATATATGTTTTGTTTTTGAGAAAACTCATTATCGGGCCTACGCATTAATATAACAAAAAATTTTAAGTCCTTAAAAGAGATTAAAAACTCACTATTGCTCAAAAGAGTTGAAATCAAAAGAAAAATAGCCTTGCTTGCCACGGATCTCAATTGATTACAAAAGATAAAACCTAAAAAAAAAAATCTATAGGAGGCAAGAAACCATCATCCAAAAAACTACGAGAAAGCCAATAATAAGTAGCAACCAAAAAAGCACACAACAATAGAAAAAATCAATCACATCAATGCATGCACCAATATGACGACCAAAATGAACCACTAAGATAGAAACCATGGAACATGCACCAACAAAACAAAGAAACACAACTTCAACCTGCAAATGAAAACAAACATAAGAAACAAACGACGAGTAGTAACCAACAATATAAGCTACCCAAACCGAGAGACACCATAAACTCAAAGACAGGAAAACCAAAGATTCAACCAGGAGATAGAGAGAACCTAAAACCAACAAGGCACCCCAACCAACAGGCCAACCTAAAAGATTTAGAAACCACCAGCCAGCAAAAGAACCCCATAAAGTACCTACAGCTCAAATAGAACACCAGAAACAAACACCAACTAGATGAACCAAAATCCAAAGACCCACAAAGCAGCCTCGCCCAACAGGGAGGGATGCCAACAACAAACTCTCCCAAGCAACAAAAGAAAAAAAATAATGCAGCCAAGATGACAACAAAAACCAAAAGCAATCACCTTTTTGTTAAAGGTGGTAATATTATTTTGAAATTGGATATTTCTAAAGCCTATGATAACTTGAACTGGAATTTTCTGTGTAAGATTTTGTCACTTTTTGGTTTTTGTGATTTCTTCATAAAGCTTATTCGGAACAGTATTGATAATTGCTATTTCTCTATTTTAATTAATGGTAGGAATCATGGCTACTTTAAGTCGTCTAAAGGTCTTAGACAAGGGGATAATATATCCCCTGCCCTTTTTATTATTGCTATGGAATACCTGTCTAGGGTTATTGAAGATCTTTATTCTCGCAATCCTAAACTTCATTTTAGAACTATTAGAGGTTTTCCTATCTCTCATCTTAGTTTTGCTAATGATTTCATTTTGTTCTCTAATAGCTCGATTAATAATATTTCTATTTTAAGGAACTTTTTATTACATTTTCAAGCTGTTTCTGGTTTGGCTATTAACAAGGATAAAAGTAGCTTTGTTGTTGGTAAGTCTATTAATAGAGATAGAGTTTTAGCTATTCAAAGAACTTGTGGTTTTAAATCTAAAACTTTTCCCATTAAGTACTTGGGAACTCCTATTTATAATGGTAAAAAGAAGAATCATCTGTTTGAAGATATTATTACCTGTTTAAAAAAAAAAAAACTTCATCATTGGTCTTCTAATTTTTTGTCTTATGGGGGTAGATTAATTCTTATTATGTCGGTCCTTAATTCTATTCCTATTTACTTATTTCATACTTTGCATCCGATTGCTACTATCTGTCTTAGAATTGAGAGAATGATAAATAAATTTTTTTGGAGCTCTAAGTATAATAGTAATGGCATTCGTTGGGCTTCTTGGAATAATATCTATGGCACTTATAATGAAGGAGGTTTGGGTTGCAAGAACATTCATGATATGGCTCAAGCCTTTTCTCATAAAATTTGGTTTTCCTTTAGAACTAATGAGAGTTTATGGGCGCGTTTTATGAATACTAAATATTGCAAAGATTCTCATCCTCTTATTAACATTTTTAAACCTAATGACTCTCCTACTTGGAAAAGACTTTGCAAAATTAAGTGGAATGTGGAGCAGTTTATTCAGTGGGGTATTGGTAAAGGTAATGTTTTCTTTTGGCAGGACAACTAGATGGGTCCTTCTTCCATTGATAAGTATTTAAACACGGTTTCTATTGAAAATGTTAAGGTTTCTGAATTTTTTATGAATGGTTCTTGGAATGTTAGTAAACTCTTGGATAACTTACCTTCCTTAATTGTTGATTTAATTCAGCTGATCCCTTTAGATTTGTCTCAAAGGATAGAATTTTGTTTTCTTTGTCATCTTCGGGTAAATTTCATATGAAAAATGCGTGGGAAGATTTCAGAATCAAGCATAATCCTTCTCTTCTTTTTTCTGCTCTTTGGCATAACAGTTTTCTTCTGTCTTATTCTATTTTAGCTTGGAGATGTCTTAAGGGGTTTATTACAGTTGATACTATTATTCAGAAAAAAGGCTTTAATTTCCCTTCTAAATGTCAATGTTGTGCGAATATTGAAAGTGTCAATCACCTTTTTGTTAATGGTAACATTGCAATGAAGGTTTGGCAACATTATGTTGATATGGCTAATTTGAGCCAGGTTGTTTTTCCTAGTGATCTTCCTTCTTTATTGAACCATTGGATGCAAAGATCTAAAGGGCATATTTTAAATCTTATACCTATTCTTATTTTATGGTTCATTTGGAAATCGAGAAATGAGTCCAAGCATGGTGATATTAAGATGGAGGCTTCCATTATCATTTCGAATATTAACCATAAAATTATGAATCTCTCGTCTTGCAATTTGATTTCGTATAAGAATTGTAAAATGCTTTTAAGCTTGTTGATCTTCTTGGCATTAATATGAATTTGAAAGCTACTAATAGAATTTCTAGATTGGTTATTTGGAGGAAACCGGCTATGCCTTATGTTAATTTGAATACTTATGGTTTGGTAAGGAATGGTTTAGCTGGAACTGGTGGCATTATAAGGGATCATGAGGCTAAGGTGTTATCTGCCTTTGCTACCCCTTTGCAATTGTGTTCTGTTTTGACTGCTGAACTTACCGGTCTTGCTTTGGATATTGAAAAGTGTATTTCCTTGGGGTTTTTGTATGTTTGGATTGAGGTGGATGCTGATATTGTGGTTTAAATTGTTAATGATAAGATTCAGGGTAACCCCAATAATTTTTACATGATTAGAAGGATTAAATTGGCTCTTTCTAATATCAATTATAATTTTTCTCATATTTACCATGAAGCTAATATTTGTGCTAATTGGTTGGCTAATTTTGGTTGTCAACTTGAGAGTTTTCAAGATCTTAGTGTCTTGACTTTAAACCCTGTTTTGAAAGATATGATATTTTTGGATAAAATTTCTCTCCCTTATATTAGACATGGTTAATAGTATCGATTTCTGGGTCCGTTTCTCTTCCTATTTTGCTTTCATTTTGGCTTGGGCTTCTTACTGGATTGCTTCTGGTTATTGCTGGAGCTTTACTTTTAATATGGCTTATAGTATTGATATGGACTGCTGTGGGGGTTGGCCAATAATTCCATTTTATTTTACAGTTATTGCTTTCTCTCTATCAGGTATGAGTGTGGCGATGGGTTATATTCATTGATTGTTATTATATTCGATGCTGGGGTTAAGAATGTTATTCTGAATTGGTGTCATACTCGGTTTTTGAATTTTTTATGGTATTTCAACGTGGATAGTTACTGTTTTGGTCTTGGGGGTATTGTCAGACGGTGGTCTTTCCTTACCTGGTTCAATTTAAAGCAGTTGGTTTTCCTTGAGTTCAAAGGGTATTATGTTCTGGAAGTTGTTTCTAATTTTTTTTTTATCTTAATGATCCTAATGTTGCTTTTTGGAGTAGTTCTTGCAGGCACTTCAGTATTTGCTGTCTTGGGGGCTCTAATGATTGTAAGGTCCTTCTCTTTTCTATCAAACATTTCTTTTTCTATTTTATTTTTAACTTTTGCAGGAAGTTTGTGCTGAAGGTGAATCATTGGATCTTCCTTTTTTGGGTGCTGTTGTTTCACAGCCCGGTCTCCTATTATTATTATTTTTGTATGCATAGGATAAGGACCGACCAGCTTATTGGCTTTTTTATCTCTTTTTTGATTGTAGCTCTTCGGACGAGCAGTAGTGTGCTGGTGGGTCCTTTTAAGGACTATGTAACCGTTTTTTGAAATTAACACGTAGGCCCCTCCGCGGGTTTATCAAAAAAAAAAAAAAAAAACCAAAAGCAAGAAAGGAAATCAAAACCTAATATAAGGAATCCCCATACTATCCATTCTGATCTAACATGCCTCTAAGTTGCCCCAAAGAAGAGTTATTGTTAAAGAAAAACAAATTAGAAGACTTTGACCATAAATTTGCAAGCTTATCAGTACATCTATTGCCTTCACGCCAAATCTGAGAAATTCTAAAGTTCACATTGTGTTCAATAAAACTATAACTTTTCATAAAGATAAAATAAATTTGCATTATAGCACTTACGGGCATATGCCTAAATTCTAATTTAATTAGATCTATAGACCCAGGCAGGATCTACCAACTCATATCTAGGACTAATTAAGAATATATTTTGGATAATATTTTCCTAACTTTATTTTAGATATCATTGCATTATTTGAATTATGCCCCCAACTAGTTCTTCCTATTTTTGAGGCATTTCATAGACCAAAATGAGCTTTTGGTAGCTAGCTCCTCTATAGCACATTCCGTGATGAGTAAGTTATGATCTACCTTTTCGTAAACATATTAGTTCTTTTTTCCCGTTAGGAACAGTAAAATCATGTGAAAATCGATTCAATAGAAAGCTATAGTATGCGCACGAAAAACACCTAAATAGCTTGTTCATCTAGGAGAAATGAACATGCTGTGGGGCACAACATTTTCAGACTGTTTAAGGCATTGAGAACAATTGTAGAATTAATAATTTAAATGAGATTAGATGAAAATATATTTTCTAAATTTTAGCGGGTAAATTTTTTTTCTGAATTGCAAAATAATAAATATTAAATTTTTTACATTATACATAATTCCATATATAAAATGAGTATATACATAAAAAAGTTGGAGCAGCTCCAATGTCAAATAAGATTAGAGTGTCGGCTTAGATGGATTGGTCACATGAAACATCGGCCTTCTGATGACCTAGTTAGGAAGAAATTATTTTTGTGGAGACTGTATGCAGAACACTGTCCGGAGACCAACCAAAATGCGACATGTCAAAGGTACCGAGCACATGGGTGACTTGGCGTATTCTGGTTGTTCTCTGGACGACGTTTGACATCTAGGAGAGTAGATATATTAGTTTTGGTCTATGTTAAAAAAGTTAGAGGTAGGCTTAAAAAGACTTGGTTAGAAAGTATTAGAAATGACATTTGTTTATTATATTTGAATGAGAATTTGACTCTTAACAAGACATAATTGAGAAAAAAAATTATGTTTCTGACCTCACATAGTTGTATAAAAACTTCAAATATAAGTAGTAAATTTATATGAATATTAATAAATTTATTACAAATATAGATGCTAATATTGATACTTAAAATATATAAATTCAAAATTAAAAAGTATATCATTTTTTGTCGTAAATAATTTATGTGTTTTTTTTTTAAAGAATATAAACATAACAAGTATTATATATAAAGAAGAGCACAATGCTCATTTCTAGAGAAACACAACAATAACATCAAATCTTTATCTCATTACGTAAGGTCGAGCATTACTAGAGAAACACATTAGAAATAAACTCTTGATACAAGAAAGAATTCAAATCACTCATTAATTTTCTTTTTAAGAAAATATCAGCCATGAACTCAAAGGAAAAAATGAAGATAAGAAGCACTATATGATATTAATTAACTGTGCATATATTGTCTCAAATTAACAACCTAAAAATTCTTATAAAGCCAGTACATAAATGAAATTTAAAGCCATTGCTGGTCTGCTTTTGAAATATTAATCTGACAGTCCTTTGGTGTGAATCTTAGGCTTCGTTTGGGACGGCTTTCTTACTGATTTTTAAAAGCAGGCTTCTAGTATAAAAATTAAAATTTTCGTACTAAAAAAAATTGCTTTAAGAAGCATTAACAAAACCATCCCACACGAAACCTTAATGATTCGTGAATAGTACTTTTTGCAATATTTCAACTCAAGATCTCTTAATTAGTAGCCAAAGATCCAAAAGCTATTGTCCCAACCTCTCTACATTTGCAGCTACTTTTCTCCACTGTAGGCATATAGCTCTATTTGAAAGCCTACATGCATATTAATTCAACATGCCGAAATAGCAGCACTCTCGAGCAATATTAATTAAGGTGGAATGGAACCAATTAAATGGCATTTAATACTAATCTTCTATATATGAGTCCTGCAAAAGGCCTCCATCTTAAAGCTGACCTTTTTCTCTTCATTTCAGTTCGTAGTAGCTATCTTTTACTACCACGGCAAACGATGAAATGAAAGCTTTTGCTTCACGAGATTACAGCTTTCAAAGTTTGTTTGATACTTTTTCATGGGATCTGAAAAGAAAGAAAGACACTGATTTTCTAATTTTAGATGAGTGTGATGAGGCATTCATTAAATATATTTGTATTTTAAATATTATTTTTTATTTTTTTCTAATTTTTGGTTTTTTGTATTTCAAAATATTTGGAATTGAAAAGATCGACAGTTAGGCTTTATTTGGGACGATTTTCATATTGCTTCTTAAAACAATTTTCTTCTTACTGATCTTAAAGTGGCTTTCTAATACAAAAATTTTAATGCTAGAAAGTCGTTTTAAGAAGCAGGAAGAAAGCCAACTGCCAACCCAAACAAAACTTTAATCATACTTAAAAAGTATATTATGATTTTGATAGATAAAAGCAGATATTTAAGTGTTATTTCTTCAAATTTTTGCGTAAATTATTATAATATTTGATTAAAATCGACCAGTAAATATTTTATTTAATAAATTAATAATATGTAATTGAATTTGAGAACCATATAATTATGCTTGAGATCGATCCACTACAGGAAAATCACTGATTTCCGCGGAATTTTCCGGTGGCTTTCCGGCGGTCACATTTCCGGCGGCTTTCCGGAGTATTTCCGACGATTTTTCTCCACGGTAAAAACAGAGATAGATGAGATGTTCAGTGATGGGACATGACCAAACCCTAGTTTTCTAGGGCTCCATCATTGATAATGAGCACCGAAAGATATGCTTCGAGAACCCATACATGTATATTTGACTACAAGTTAACTGTGGCAAGCAAGCAAACCCTAAATTTCTACTAATATTATACAATAGTTCAAATTAGCCAGCTTTTTCTTTTTCCTGTAGAGAGAGTAGCTGGTCAGCTGGTGCAATTTACAATAGAGAAATACTATGCGTTACGTAAAAACTCTACCTAAGAACACTACAAGTGGCAGGTTTCTTGCCTACCTGCAGCTACAAATATAGAGAGTAAAGCGTTTTCAAATAGACATTACAGGGAGATGGCATGCTCTACGTACGAACTAGCTAGCTAGCAAGATTACATGAGGCTGGAGATGCAAATGTTAATATATGAGTGGAGATAGTAAATATAACAGTGGCATAATGATGATATTTGTTCATATTCATTTACTTGTGCAGGAAATTATGTTAGCTATCAGAATTAGTACAGAATATATATAGTTTCAATAGTGATAATAACCGCTTCAGAGGTGTTTTAGAATGTGCACAAATGATAGGGAACTTGCTCCAATGTACATCTCTCAAAGCTAGTTACAATAGTATCATTCTTTTTTTTCTTTCAGATTATAATAAAAATTGATATTTTTGTTCATTTTTTTGAAAAAAATGTGATTATTATTTATGAAACTAAAATTTGTAATAATTTTTATTAAAAATAGGCTAATACACACAGTTATATTGAATGAAAAATGCTTTAAATCAACTAGATAGTAATCTGCTTCTAAGAAAATAAACATAAAAATTGTGAAATTAAAGTTCAAAATTATTTTTCATAATTCAAGGGAAAAATGACTTTATAATTAATATTTAATCATTCTATCTAGTGTTGTGGGCTTTGGGTTCTCCTTTGATGTTTTTTAGGTTGATTTGGTTTATGGTGTGTTTTGTTGGGGTATTCCTTCGTTAGAATTTATTTTTATGTTTGTTCCTCATGCTCTTCCAAGATTTTTTGCAGGTTCTCATGCTTGGTGGTTTTTGTATTGCTCCTTCTCGACTGGCAGTGCCCTTGGATGGCTGGTTGCTGATGCTCTTCTGATCTTCCTCTTCAAATACTATATTTTTAGAGAGCTTATGATTCTTGAGAACTTGTAACTTTTTTTTATAATTAACGCATTGGGCCCTATGAGGATTTTTTCCCAAAACAATAATAATAATAATAATAATAATCATTTTAGCTATTTAAAAATTAATTGTAATGTAGAATCCTAAAATTGAATGTAAATTTTATTATTTTAAAAGAATTTTAAGAAAATTTTACATAAATTCTTGCACATATCCATACATTAGGCCTCAAACTCATGATCTTATAGTGAGAGCTAAAAAATTCAGCCATTAGACTAAAATTAGCAACATAATATTTATACTTTTATATCCCTTCTTAAATTGAAAAAAGTGGAATATTATATAAATTTAAGATATATTTATATTACATGTTAACTTCAATTAATTAAAAAGCTTAATAGTTCTTAAATACAAAAACGTACATTTAAGACTGTTTCACCAACACACTGAAACTTATCTTCAACGTCGAATTGCCTTGCACTTTTTCTTTCCCTTTCCCATTACCCTCCAAGCCACCAAATGCCAAGGAGAAAAAGCCTCACGCCTTTCTCCCCCCATGTATTTTGTTGTCTGCATTTGGCGATCTCACATGATGGCACCCTCCGCAATTGCCTCCACTTGAGCTCAAAAAGAAATTTAAAAGACAAAGAAACACTTGATGGGATGTTCGAGGTCAGACTAGCTGATCATGCTTCTCTTCAAACTTATATAAAATTTCTCGAGGAAGATCTTTGTGGACCATATATCTATATGGATCGAACATAATGGATATTCAGCTTCACATACTTTCTAATTTGATCTATCACTAACCTTCAGCTACTGTAACCATATAATTGTGGGTCACTTGTTCTATCTTTTCCAGTCATGATTTCGTGGATACTTGTTTTCAACTTGGGAAATAATTGTATCGGTATGTTATTTTTAGTGGCTCGCTCTCAGTGCTTCTCGCCATGAAAATATGAGTAGAGCTAAGCTTTCTAAGGCATTCTAATGGTTTTGATGGTGGCGCTGGGTTTACTTTGAGGATTTCAACTGTGGTGATTAATGGTGTCTAGGACTGGAACATAAAAAAATAGAGGATTTGCCAATTTGGGTTGAATCTAAATCACATAAAGTTTGATTATGAGAAAAAAAAAATTTATTCAAGTTCGACTATATGAACAACAAAATCAAATGTATGATCATTATCAAATACATTAACAAATTTTATCTGCAATTTCAGTTGCATGTTGATATATCGTCAAAAATTTATCTTGATCGGGAACGAATATTGAGAAAAAAATTGAATTGAAAGTTTTCAAAATTAAATCTGGGACCATCCAAACTCTGATTTCAACAAACTTATAGTCAAACCGAAGGACTTGAAAAGATAAACACAACGACACTAAAATTAGACAAATCCAAGTCAAAATTAGTCCAAATCAAGGGTCCAAATCATATTTGGAGGGCTCAAAGTATAATTTACACTACAGGAAAATCACTAATTTATGGCTGAATTTTTCGGCGGCTTGCCGGCGGCCACTTTTCCGGCGGCTTTCTGGCACTTTTCCGGTGGCGTTTTTCCCACGGAATTTTCTGGCGGCTTTTCCAATTTCCCAGCGGCTTTTAAAAATTAAAAAAAAAAATGAATAAATTTTAAACTATTTAAATGATTTAACAAATAATTATTAAAAGTTATATTAACTATTTAATTAATATTCATTTTAAAATTAATTATTAGTTAAATTTTTTATTTATATTAAATATTGTTTTCCGACGTCGCTTTTACCGGCGGAAAATTAACCGCCGGAACACTACAAAACCGCCAGAAAAGGTTCAATTTCCATCGGAAAAGGCCGCCGGAAATGGGTGATTCCTGTAGTGCTGGATTAACAAACGAATTTCAAATGGGACATGATTATAGTCAAATCATGTGGCTCGACGAGATGAATTCAACGACACCAAGATCGTCAAATTCTAATAACATTAAAATATTCAAATGATAAATAAATGGTCCAAGATCAAAGGGATCAATATCAGCCGTATATTCAAACCACTCCCATCATGACCCTAAATACAAGCCATGTTACTTTCAAAATATTGTAAATAGGACCCCATTCTTCACATGGAAGGGAGGAAGAAAGAAGGTTGAGGAGGGATGAATTTGAGAGCTTACTTGCTGCTGACCATCACCGGAGTTCTTCCCGATCACTATCGGACTTCGTCCGTTCATCGACCACCATCAGAGTTCTTCCAGACCAACGCTGGGCATCCGCCCATTCATTGATGACCATTATACTTCCATTCATTCTTCGACCACTGTCGGGGCTCTTCCTGATTAAAGTCAAAAACCAGTTTGTCGACCACTACTGGAGTTCTTCCTAAACACCACTGGACTTCCGCCCGTTCGTCGACCACTTCTGGACTTTAGCCAGTTCATCGATCACCATTAGATTCCACCCATTCGTTAACCACCACCAAAGCTCTTCCATACTACTATCTTACTTTCGCCCATTCGTCGACCACCGCAAGACTTCTTCCCAACCACCGCAAAAAAACCGCCCATTCATTGACCACTGGCGGACTTTCACTGTGATGTGTACCGGATAACGTGGCGCACTCTCATTCATCTCCGAATAGTCTGGTGTCCGCACGGAATAATAACTCCATCTTTTGACACTTATGATTGTGTTAATAATGAGCATATATACTTATAACATGCTCTTTCATTTATGATAACTCTTGCCTATCGTGTACCCTTCAACCTTTGAAAATACTTCAATGTCTTGCTCAGTTAGCTGGGAATGGAAATGGAAAGCTAAAGCTAAATCACCCTATTTTGATATCAATCACTTCATTCTTCTTCTACGTCTTCTTCTTTTTCTCTTAATTTTACTTTTAAAGAGTACTTAATAGAATGGATCTCGATCGGCTATCCTATATATGCATTACTTTCACAATGAAAATTAACATGGTTTAACAGTTAATCTTTGTGAAATTTCTTTAGGTGTTTTCCCCACAATATTCTCAAAATTTATAATGATATTGGTCACTAAAAGAATCTGTATTGCGATGATGGAAAATCCAGGTAGTGGGTTTTCCAGTGGGGTTGGTTGGTTGGAGAAGAATGGACTCTGGTTGAATGATGAAGGGTGAGTGCCTGCAGATCATAGCAGAGATTAAACACCTCAAAAATATTTTCTTCATCACTTGGGTTCGAGAGTTATTATTATTATTATTTTAATAATTTTATAATAAAATAACAATAATAAATTTTGAAATCCAACTTTTATGTTGAAGGAGAGGAATGGTGAGCTCCAAAGCATAAATATCAATAAAATTAGTACGAGTTAATTTGCTCGAACTCAGATGAGAAGCGTGGAGGTACAAACTCTAATTATTCCTCTTTCGCGACTTGCGTCTCATGACCTTAAGTACGGCTTTCGTTTTCCCTTTTGCTCCTTTATCGTCATGTTATTTGCATTCTTAATTTTGATCTTACAATTCTTCTTGGCTCCAGTAATGAGACGCCAAATGAAATTATTTTAATGTATTCTAGCGTTTCAGATGAGACGGCATACAAATTTTTTTTAATTTAGCCCTCCTCCTGAATAAAATTTCTAGCTCCGCCACTGAACGAAAATGAGGAAGATGGAATAGTAGCTTGTAAAGAATTAGAAAGAAGAGCAATGCGGAGGATGTACTGGCGCTAATAGGATAGTGAAGGCTGGTTGAAAGAATTGTTAAGAACAGTGGGTGTGAGTTTTTTTTTTTCTCAACAGCAAATAGTTTTTTATTTTAATTTATTTATGATAAAAATATAGCTGGTATAGAAAATTCCCCACAAAAAATACTAAGCAGTGATGTGCAAATAAGTTTGGCTTCATTTGGGACGACTTTTTTATTGCTTTTTAAAACAGAGTTGTAGTATAAATTTTTTTATTTTTGTACTAAAACTTCATTTTCAGAAGCAATAAAAAAGCCGTCCCAAACGAAGCCAAAGTCAAAATCCATCTTTGATAACTCCAAAGCACATATTAATTTAATAAGAAAAAAAAAAAGTTAAAAGGAAAAGCTTTAGCGAATGATCATCGGCAGTCTAAAGTGATATAATATATCAACAGAAACTAATGAAAACAACCTTGTAGAAGCAAGAAATAATGGCAGGCAGGAGAAAAGGCAAACCAATAGACCGGGCTTCCAATAAGGTTAAATCGGAGTACTGGTGATAATAGATTTGCAGACCGATTGAGCAAAAACTAAGAAATCCATGACATCTGATTTGAATGGAATGTTAATAAAAAAAAATACAAACTTAGAATAAAATATAAAATATAATCTCCACTAAAAAGTAATATTTATCTCAATCTGGGTTATCATAGTTGAATAAATTGTGATATGTGAATTTTGTAAATCTAGGAGTGCTGATAGATTTTCTTCTAGAAAAATTTTTAAAATAATCCCCAGACTATTTATGTATGGTCAATTAGTCTAAGAATATCACGTTGCCCTAATTTAATTCATCAACTATATAAAATTGATCCAAAAGTGACTAGATGAGTATCTCTATTCAGGCAAATACTCCTGAGGTTCTTCTCTATCTCCTAGATCAACAACATCTATTTCACGAGTAATTTCTATCACTTCTTCATCTATCCTAGGCTCAACAAATTTGTCCGACTCATCCAAAATAATATGGGTAGATTCCTCTACAACTAGGATTCTCTTATTAAAAATTCTATAAGTTTTACCCACTGAGGAATATCCTAAGAAAACATCTTCATCTATATTAGAATGAAACATACTTAAATGAGATTTTCATTCACAAGAACAAAACATTTACAACCAAAAACATGTAGATGGGATAAATTGGGTGTACTACCCTTAATCAACTCATAGGGTGGTTTGTTTGAAAGTTTATGGGGGTTGTAAGATCTCATTGAACTATCCCTAATTCGGGAGTGAATTGATACTTTTAAAAAAATAAATAAATAATATGCAATATAACAACTTTTAAAAATAAATTCTAGATGAGTAACTAACACAAACAGAATCAATTTAAAACTTGATTTTTTTTCAAAGTTTTGGAGCTCAAATAAATCAAAAAGAATATGTAATTTTTTGCTAACACAAATTAAACCTAACTACAGCTTGCAATGAAAATTAAACTCGTGCAAGAAATTTAAAGTGCATAAAATAAAACAGCAGAAAAGAAAAATCACAAAACTCACACCATAAATTTTATAGTGGTTCGGTTAACCTTGACTTACGTCCACTCATGAGAGTCCTCCTCTCCGGGTATTACATTAACACTATAGTAACTCTCCTTTTTCCCCTACAGCAAGGCAGATAAGCCCTTACAAATCACTTCTATCAAACCCTATGTGGCGGAGAAGCAAAAGCTATCACTATAAGAAAATTGTCAATTACCGGTGGCTTTTTCCGACAGTTAGTATAAAGTTTTCGGCAATTTTGAAAACTACAGGCAATTTTCCGGCTGTTTGTTAACCGCCATTATAAACCGCATAGGTAAAAAATTACGGCAATCAGTTTCCGACGGCTTTTCGGTGGTTTTCCGGTGGCCAACACACCAAGTAAATTCTGGTCGTCATAGCGCCAGCAACCGCCGGTTAATTACCGGCAGCGTACCGGCCATCTCAAACGTCGATTTTTCTGAACGCCAAGCCACTGATTGACTGTTGATTTATCGCCGATAAACCATTGGTATTTACCGGCGGCTATATTAAAATTCTGGCTACTAAAATAAGCCGTCATGTATCAATGTTTCTAGTGTCTAAACAATCTGTTAGTTATTTAATTACACTAATTTCCACAATACCTGCACAAAATTCAAAACATATATAACACATAAACTTTAAGGGCAACACACCACTATAATCAACCAACATAAATGAACTCCAAAATTAATATAACATTTAATAAGAAAATAGAATCAACAAATCATATTTGCATAATTCAAAATCCACAATAAGCATAAGAAAATTTTTAAACGAAAATAATGCATATGTTCTACAATAAACATAACATATAAAATCCAAAGTAAGATATTCAGAATACACCAAAAAATTTATCAAACAAATAACAACACTAATCATCCTCCGTGTCCTCGCTATCTTGTGATTCATGCATGTGTCAGCTCTTGCTCTTTCTTCTTCTAATTTTTATCTCTATAAAATCAGAGTTCCACCTGCATATCATTTTGAATCTTTTTCATCTTCTCTATCTCACTCGTTAGGGCAGCAACCCCCTGGTTAACAATTTCTTCAGCTCCACTAGCATAATAAAATATTGATGTATATGAACTGCTCTCAAAACCATAGCCCTACAAACCTAAGCCATAAACCCTCCCCCTCTGCCTTCCTCTGACAATAGATGACCACATGTGATACACAGAATACTAGGTCGATCTAGAAGATAATCCCTCACTAGTAGACTGATAACTTTTTCAAACTCGTATAAAATCATCCTACGAGAATAAATCCATGAAATAAATTTATATTTAAAAATGTATTATATTCTATTTTATTACTTCAAAAATTATACTCACATGAGTTTTTTTCACCTTCTCATTAACCCACTGATGGTCAGCTTGATGTTGGTGAGTCCTCGTATGTAACTTTAGTGGTATCGGCACCCGGTTAAGAAACTTTTTCTAGAATTAGAAGATACAATTAAAATAATATACATATATTTATTAAACTAATTAAAAGCTTTTACCATTCATTGTTTATGTTTAGTATGAGGTACATATCCACCAGTATAAGCAGAGCTTTCTAAACCCCCATAATTAGATGCTATGTTATGCTTATTTTACTCTCTCAATTTGGTGAACTCAAGGCTCGCCTAAGCCCTACTCAAATCTGTTCATACTCCCTCTTCTATCCATAATGGATGTTTCTCGGACTTTCTAATGTCCGTGAATATATATCTAAGATGAGTCGATCATCTACTCTCAAAATTTATTCTGTTTCTCGTGTCATGCTCGGAAACCAACTAAATTTTTTTTGTAAAAAAATATAGGCATAATAAATAATATTAATATAAATAAAATTAAATATTTTAATTCATGCCAAATAAATATACATTAAATTCTCTAGACCATATATCCCTAATTTATTGTGGGATCTTCTTCCATGATAAGTAATGAGCATCATATTTGATCCATATGATGTCCCGAATCTTGTGGTTAGGTGGCCTTGAGGGATTGAAGCTGCAGGTTAAATTATTTATTAAGAACATATAATATATCAAATTATAATAACTTTACAAAATAAACTGAACTTATATATCGCCCTCATGATCAATATATACACCAGCACTAACCTCTGCTTGTGTAGATGGTCCACCATGTTCTAGTTGTATGTGATGTGGGTAATTATATGGGTAAATGTAACAAGGGTAAGGGATGGTGGATGGAGAAGTTTGTAATGTTGGTGGGGGATAATATGGATAGAATGAAGTTACATTTATTTGATCTAGAGAGAAATCGATGACTTGTTGATATAAGAGGGAAGTACCTAGGAAAGGATAATGGTACTCCAACCATAGATAGATTTGATTATCCCTAAACTTGCTCAATGTGGGACTGATGTTGACTCCTGGGTGATGGTGATGGTACCACTGGTGGAACTGATCTCTGCTACTCACTTTCATCATCCTATCTTGCTCTTCTTAGTCAACGTTGGCTCAAATATTTTTTATGAGAAAACTTTAAAGTGAATGATCTACGAGAAAGATCGTCACCTGAAGCCATCTACATTAAAAAAAGTAATTAGTAAATCATTATAACATATAAAAAATAAATTATAATAATTATTAAGATTTGTATAAGTAAAAATAAAAAAAATAAAATGTAGATAAATTAGTTATAACAAATATGAAGAATTATAGAATACATAATGATTAACATACAAATAGGATTTGATAAGAGATATTTAGCAAAATATGTTTACTAACTTAAATTAAAAATATATAATTCAATAAGTACAATACAATAAATTTAGTCACTTAAATTATAAGAATTATTCATAATCAAAAGTATTTTTATTGTTATACAAGATATTTTTACTCTCTTTATCATTCTCACTTTATGAGCTAGTTGAACTATTCATTTATTCTAACTGCAATTTATTATTATATTTTATAGTTGACATCTCATCAATTTTAACAGACCTATAATTTGACATCCCATTCTCTTGATGTGTAGTTATTATGACAAAATATTGATCAATTATCTCCTATACTTTTATTTTTATTATAGCTAGCCAATTTTATTTATCTCTATATTTACTAAAATATTTGCTAAAATAAACTTGAACAGCTTAACTTTCTAACACAAATGGATAAAACTTCTCGTATATTCTACTATATTTTATATCTACCAAATCATAAACATGATGAATCCTTGTGCCTATATATATATATATATATATATATATATATATATATATATATATATATTGACCAAGTGTTTACTTTTTACATTGGGCCCCATATTAGTGCTTACAGACCTTTATCAAAATATTTATGATCAGAGTTATGTACCTAAGATAATTTTTAAATGTTAGGGCTTTTAGTATTAAATAAAATGTAATTCAATAAAAAAATTTAATATTTAAGAGCTTACATAAGATCTAAACCAAGCTAGAAATTCATTTATAACAAGTTACTCAACATTTGTAGTATATGTTAGAGGTAAATTACGTATAAAATACTTGGTGATAAATCATCCAAATAAGACTTCAATATTTCAAATAAACATTACTCTTTCTGCACATTATGGAAAATTTTACTCTAAGATTGGTGAGACTTCTTCATAGTTCAGTAGCAAATATAAAGTCACTATTTTAATTTCTAAATCATTGAGGAATCTTTTAATATATTTTCCACTATGCTTTTTATGACTTATAAAGACTAATAGTGCAGACTATGATTATTCTCTTACATCGAAGTTTATGTTACAAACAATCCTTCTAGTTATGTTTTATTCTTAACATATTTTTTCAACTTGTTTAAATATATGTTAAACGATTATAATTATCAGTTACCATTAAAAATATTTAAGACAACATATTAAAAATACATTTCACCTCACAAAAAGATATATCCAACAATATTGTACAAGTCCATCAACTCTAATTTCATAAGGTAGATGGATTAATAGATGTTCCATAAAACAAAAAATACCCGACGAAATTTTTTTTCTAAATTGCATAGGAAGATTGGTATGTTATCATCGCTCCTCCGTGCATCATTTTTACTTAGTTTAGATGAACATAGGTCTTTAAAAAAATGCTAAGCTTTATCAATAGATTTGATATATAATCTGATAACTTATATACTATGATCAGAATGAGAACCTCTATAATTATATGACAACCATGATGTTTTAATCCAAATAATATCGTAGATTTAAGGTCTACACATCAGCTTAAATTTGATACATAGCCATCATGCATTTTTAAACCTTTAAACTACTAACATATTAATCTTTTTTGTTCTAATGTGAAAGAGTGAGGTGCTTGCTCTGAGCTTTATTATTTTAACGTCGCTAATTATTACTAACTCTAAATTTCTTTGTCGGTAGTATTCTTTAATATACATTCTAGTTTTGATATTATTTTTACTCTTATCTTTAACATCCATAATTATATTAAAAATATTATCCAAAAAGTTCTTCTTAATATGTGTAACATTCAGATTATGCCTTATCAAATTTTTTCTCTAATATGATAATGTCTAAAAAATACTTTTTTTAATCTAATTATGTTGAACACCATATTACAAAAATTTACACTCAGATAATATTGGAAAATTAATAATTGATGAAAAGTTAAAAAGTCTCTATAGTACATCATCACCATTTAATCTGGGTGGTAGATGTAACTTCTCAACTCTATTTCTAATAAATGTTTTCTTATTCCCCCTAAATAGATGATCAGCATGTAAGAATATATGATGACATTAATTAAATCAAGTATTTTTTTCTCCATATTTTAAAGTGAAAGATTTAGTATTCTCCATTTTGTAAGGGCAACCTAATTTTTCTGTTATGCTCTAACCAGACAACATATCATAAGCTAAAAAATTACCAAAGGTTCAAAGTAATACAACTCTAAGAAGAATTTTTTTTTTGGTTGAGATGTCATATACGATGACATCATCTTCCCATAAGAACTTGAGATCATCAATTAATTGTTACAAAAAAATATTAATTTTTGCTTTTGGATTATATGGTTCATATATTATAAGTATTAAGAACATGTACAGGGTAGTCATACACATCTCTAGTGAAAAGTTATATGATGTTTGTATAACTGGCCAACAAGAGTATGATGAATATGTCTGACTATATAGATTTAAACCATCAGGACCTAATCTCAATATTATATTATATGACTCAGTAATAAATAAAGCATGTGTTCAATTAAAATATTTTCAAGTTTCAGCATCCAATGGATAAGAAAGAACACCACTATTTGTTAATTTCTCCTTATGTCATCTAATATGACATGCTAAACTCATTGATGCATAGAGCTGCTGAAGTCTTGGAATGATCGATAAATAAAATAAATAGAAATATATAACATCTTTCTTTTGACGATGTTATTTTCCCGAGTTTAGTTTAAATTGAGGTGCAATGTAGGTGCGAGAATAAACTTCTGTCGCATCAACCTTATAATATAGCATGCATTCATTGATATAATAATCAATTTTTATAGCAGTGAGACCCAACTTGGATATTAATTTCTTTATTCAATATAAATCTGTGGAGATTAAATTATCCGTTGGATTTATTTCCTTGAGAAGACCAATAAAGTCAATGAAATAATTACGATGAATATTATATTCAATTTTGATACTTAGCATCCTCATAGTAATTGATAATTCTGAATAAGTTTTGTAACAATTTCAAATTAGTTTTTGAATTGTATGTCGTAACTCAAAGAATTTTTAATCTCTATGTTTGGTGTCTCTTCCATACTAGCCCATAAATTAAGACCTGCTATATCAAAAATAAGTTATTCATTTGGTCTAGTCATTTGATCTTTATCAAATATTTTAAAAGCTATGGATGGACCAGCATGAGTATCTCGGTATGGCTCGTACTCGTCATGTGAGGTCCAAATCTAATAGTTTGAAATAAATCCCCTATAATATAATTCAACATTTATATCATCGAGCTTGAGGAATGCTTGACTTTTGTGCTTCAAATATGGATATTTAAACATTCCATCGAACTTAAAATAAGGAAGTTGAGATGCAACTTGAATAAAAGTCTTAACTCCATGCATAAATTCATCTATCAATTCTCTTCGACCCGATAATAATCTGTTATATATGCATCCATTATCTCTCTTCTTGTATAATCATTTGGATGTTAAAGCAAATATTCCATATATAATTGTGAAATCAATTATTAGAATATATGCAGTATTAAATCTCATTTAAATTTAAGAAAGAAATATCATTTACTCTTCTAATCAGGTTATCAAAAGAAGACCATTTTATATGCTTATTTTAAATCAATATTATGTTTCTCTTTTAATGGCCAACATTTTGCACCATAAAGCATTGCAGGTCTTGTCTCCATCTTATAGAATTTTTACCTTAAGTTTGAAGACTTTTTTATCACACAATAAGTTTGATGAATTCCTCAAGTTCAACAATCTAAATAGAATTCTATTAATAATATCCACATCTATTTTACCACCATCGCTCTGAACAATATACCCAAATTATCTAAAATGTATACTAGCAAATATCTAATAATGTCTAGTTTTATGTGTTTATTGATCTCTAGCGAATTTCTAGTAAGAACATCCATGATTGAAGCAACAATATATGGGTTTAAGGGTGATCCTTGATGTAATCCATCTGAAATAGGAAAATACTTGGTCAAAACACCTTTTATTTGAACACAAGTAACAACTTATGCATACATATCCTTAATGACTTTTTAATAAGCATTATTAACCTCTTTCTTTTCTAGAGCTCTCCATAGCACTTCTCTTGAAACTTTATCATACGATGTCTCTAAATCAATAAATATTATATATAGATCCTCCTTATTCTCTCTATATTTCTCCATCAAACCTCTCAATAAATGCATGGCTTTCATAGTAGATCTACCCGCCATGAATCTAAATTGATTTTGAGAAACATTAGTATCACGCTGCAACCTACGCTCCATAACCTTGATGTAATCAAAATGAAATATGAAAATAATCTCTAAATAACCATCCATGACTAAAGAAAAAAAAAAGTAAATGCAAACATTCGGGAAGTTAGGCTTAGCCAGAGTGATCGAGAGCGTCGACAGGCAAAGCAAGAAATTTTGGCGGGCAGACTGCAGGCATGATTAGAGACCAGAGTGAGGGCATGATTGGCATCCAGAGTTATAATGTCGACGATTAGAGTCTTACCGAGGTAGTCAGAGGCGAGCACGAGAGCGAGCAAAGTGGCGTCTAGAGGAAAAATGATATGCAAATAAATGAGGAGAAATGGCTTATTCTAGGTCAATTTTTGGCTATTATCCATCATTTTTTACCACCGAAAAAATATAAAGCTTAACACCAGCAGCTTGGCTGTCGGTAAAGGTGACGTGAAAGTAAAAAATCAGTAGCCTACCCGGGGATTATTTTGTCGCCGGCATTTTTTTATTTTTATTATTAAAAACTATTAGGTAAACTGCCAGTTCATATCGGCAGTCAAACATCCGGCTAATTCCAATAGTTATTTAACTACTGGTAATCATTAATTTTTTTTGTAGTGTATGTCACCCTCCTGGTGATGGCGATGAAGGTTCAATCCTTTTTCACCCTCATAATGAAGGCAGAGAATCCACAAAATCTTTGTCACCCTCCTAGTGATGGAAGAGAACATTCAATCTGAAATTACTAGATGCGCCAAGAGGGGGTGAATTGGATGATTAAAAAACTTCTTTAATGAAAAGAAATATCTTTTTATGACTTTATGCAGAAGCAAATTTCATTCACAATAAAAAGATAGATAATCAATTTCATCCACGCAATTAATCACAATAAAAATAAATGCAAAAATAAAGTGCAGAAAAAATAAAGGAAAGAACACACCAATTTATAGTGGTTCGGTCAAACCATGACCTACGTCCACTCCCCAGAGGCACCCTTCGAGTATTACACTAAACCTTTAGTGATCCTCCTTTAGCTCCCACAGCTAGGCGGAGAAGCCCTTACACAATCACTTCCACCTTCCCTGGTGCGGCGGAGGAGCCGGGTCCTTTGACACCAATGAGATCTTCTTCTTCCCGAAACTTCCTTCAAGATGAACCTTGAATCTGATGGTACTGAGGTGTAAGCTCGCCGGAGCAACCATATGATCTCCTTCACACTCACTTGAAACCCCCTACGAATGGGTTCGTACAGTACGATGTTCAAATTATAATTAAGCCCGAATTTCTTGCACTAATCACGGGTTAAGTTAAGTAAGTATTTAAAGAACATCGTACAGTACAAACTTGTTCGTACAGTAATAGCAGGCGGAAAATATCTTACTTAAGTTAAAACGGCTGTTAGGGTTTTGGCTTTGAACATATCGTACAGTACGAATATATTCGTACGGTACGATATATTCACAGAATTGTCGTACAACCCTCTGATCGTACGGTACGAATTATCATCGTACAGTATGATCTACAAAGAAAAAATTCTATTACATTCTACATTTAAAACCTCTCCCCCTGTGTGTGTGCATGATCAACAAGCTAACATACATCATTACAAGACATGACTCAATAAATGAAAATTACAGACTCATTTAATACGACCAATTCTATGCAATCTTGAGCCTTGAATCTTCAAAGAATGGTGCATGATGTACTTGAAATATTAGTCAACATAGAAAGAAATATGCACTACAAATATTAGGAGAAATAAGAGATTAATAAATATTATTTTTTATCATCAAAATCATAAACTCGGAAGCTCGAGTTGTAACAAAATCCTTTTTCACCCTCCTGGTAAAGATAGAGAACCCAAGATCCTAACTTTGAAGCTTCTCTCCCAAGTGTAACTCCAAGAACTCACTAAGGCCACTAGAGGAAGCAAGGTGCAAGCTTTCCTAGAGCAACCATGTAAGCACCCTCACACTACTCCCTCACGCACACCCTCACATTCTCCCTCTCTAAGCTTAAAGCTCTCTTAAGAATTATCCCTTAGAGTTCCTTCAATAATCAAAGTCTTACTAGAGAGTTCAATATTGAGTTTCTTAAGTACAATGCATAAAAAAACTCTAAATTTTTAATTAGGATATTGTTGTTCATACAGTATAATTAGTTCAAAATATGGTTCGTCCTATACGACGGAACAGTCATTCAGATGAACTATTCAAATTATGTATACTTATCGTATATTATAATAAAAAATTTGTATTGTATGATAAGTTTATTTTTCTTTAATTCATATAGGATGATTACGTACTAGGATGATTAAAAATTGTCTCTATTGATTATCTGGTGTGATTAACATCGTACGACATGTTCAGTTCAAATATTAAGGGTTTGTATAATAAAATTAATATTGTACTATACGATTAGTTCAAAAATTAAGATTTTTGTCAAGTATGATATCTGAAATGATCGAATTTCATATATCAATCATATTGTAAGATCTTCATCATAAAGTATGATTATCCATATTTATTAAGCCTTAATTTTATGGACTAATTATGGGAAATAATTTAAGTAAGATTTAAAATATCATACAACATGATGATTTGGATAGTATTGTAGGATATGTGAGATTAAATATTAATTAAAATATTTAAATAAAGTGAACTAAATTTCCATAGGCCTGACCGAAAAGTTTGTCCACGAAAAAAAAGTCGTTCCTGTTTGAACTAATCTTACTGTATAAATTTAAGCATATAAGATAATTAGTTGTAATTAGAAAATCCCATAAACAATCAAATTTAGGTAACATTTTAAATTTATAAATTATTTTATTTGTGCTGTACAAACATATTCATACTATAAGATATTTAAAAATTTAGCCTAAATTAACCAAGCAAATTAGGCTTAACTAGCTGTTAAGATCATATGATTTAATTCAGATTATCTAAGAGTTCATCTTGTTGAACTATAATTCAATTGAACTAATCATCCTATATAATCATAAGATCATATTAGACTACTAGCAAAAAAATTTGAACTAATCATATAAACCAATATTCATCGTATAATATTCAAATGAAAAATTAAACTAATAGTACTATACTATTTATAGATTGTATTGTACAAATATATATTTAAATATCTTTTATTTCATTTGAGAGAGTCTTTTGGCGGTCATTAGGTTGCGTCTTCTATGAGAAAGAGTTGAAGAGAGGTCTATGAGCTAGGGAGAGAAAGAGTGAAGTTTGAGAGAGATGAAGAATATCCTTTTGGGTTTTAAGAGAATGTGAGAGGGCATTTTCACACGATTGCTTTGGAGAACTTGCACTTGAGTTCCTCCATAAGTCAAGATTTATCTTGAGGAAAGCTTTAGGAAGAAGATTCCTTTAGGGTCAAAAGACTCAGCTACTCCATCGCATCGAGTTATTGAAAGGGATTCGACTACTCTGCTGTACTAAGTTGGTGAAAGGGATTCGATTACTCTGCCATAATATGAGAAAGGTGAAAGTGATTTAGTTCTCAGTTGCCCTTGTGCTGGAAGTGATTCTTATGAGGACTTCCTTGTCTTGCTATGGGAGAAAAAGGTGAGTCACTAAAAGGTTTAGAGTAATACCCATAGAGGAGAACTCTAGGGAGTGGATGTAGGCTAAGGTTGACTAAACCACTATACATTTCTGATGTGTTAGTTCTTTTTTCTTTTAACACTTTATTTTCTCGCATGCTTACCTTCTTGAAAAATGGAGTTTAGAATATTGATATTATTTTACTAAAAAAGAAAAATAATTTATTATTAATTTTTCTAAAAATTTAAAAAAGGAAAATTAGTATTTGATTTTTCTTATTATTAGCTTCTACATTACAAAATCTGAATTTGAATGAAAGTTGTGAATTTAGTTTAAAATTTTAAAAAGATATTTTTGTAAAATAAAATGACTAAAACATCAATTCACCACCCTCTGGCATGCCTTTTATAGTTCTAGTGATTTACCAACCATCTCTTGAACTTTCACTAAGTGATCCTGAACACTTTCACCCTATGGGCTTTGTTTGATGAATGGACTTTATTAATGTTTACAGCTTTAGATCCAGTTGGTGCTTTGTATTGGGTTTTTGTTGTGCTCTCATTTTTGGTGGTGTATTTGATGTTCCATTAGTTACTATTTTATGTTCTTTCTTCTCATGTGTTCTATTGTTTTTTGCAGGTATTGTTGGTGATAACTAATTGGGCTTCAAAGTAGATTTGAGCTTGGGCTTCTTTAAGGGGTGATGGCTCCTTACCTCCCCTTAGTTTTTTTCTTTTATCTAAATATTTAGTAGGGATCATTGGCTCATTATGGAACTTTTTTACTTTTATTCGTACCTCTTTTCAGTTTTGTGAGTATTTGACCTCTTTAAGGACTTGTAACCTTTTTTTTGTATTAAAAAAAAGCTCATACTTGATTTTAACCTAAAAAAACCATAACATGATGAAAAAATGAAAATAAAGAGAACTCCAATGAAATCCAAATTACATAAGTCCAAATTTGGACAAAAATAATGCCCTATGAAGCGCAACCAAACTATAAAAGAAACCTAAACCCAAAATATTCAAAAAATTAAGCTCAGCAAACTAATGCATAAGGTGATTAAAACCTATGCATATGTAGTTGTTAATCCATCAACATGGTAGAAATAGTTATATAAAACTAGATAAGTCTGTTGACCCTAATTTTCTCCCAGACCTATATCAAAGAGTTGACATAGTCAAATTTGACCACGCTAGCCCCAAGACCCTTCCCAATGGGTCAGGGAGTCAAGCCAAGTCTACTGAGCCCAAACCTAGGTCCTGGTCAACCTGGTTGATCAGGTCAACTTGGGTTGACCCAGATTGACCCAAACCCTTCTTACTTGATTTCAAATCAAATTTAAACCTTCTAGGCTCAACCTCTCACCTCCCCTGGGTCCCATGGGTCAAACCAAGTATATATCTTGAGCTCAAACCTATGCTCTGGGTCAACCCAGGTTGACCCAATGAGTTTACATGAGTCCTAATTCAAGTCCTATTTAACACAAACATATTCTTGGTTCGACCCCCCATCCTCCTTGACCTAATTGACTAGTTTGACCAAGTCAAACCTTGACTTGGTCAAACTAAGCCATAATTAGGTCAATTTGACCCATCAAAACAAAATTAAACTCCTTTTAATGCATTAAACTCATTCCTAATGGGTTCTAATTCAAAAACCATGACCAAATATCCTCTCTTCCCTCCTAATTGAATAGGGATTCAATCTTAGCTGTCCATATTAACCATAGGGGCTTTAAATAAGAAAAATTAGGGTGTTTTGTGGATCTTTTGTTTGCTCTCTTTCTCTCTCTCTCTCTTCCCTGAACCTCTGAGATTTCATGTGAGAGCTCCTAGAGATCCCTCTTATCTTTCCCGACCTAGGGCCGCCGCCAAGACCCCACCAGCGACTATCCTCTAGCGAACCTGAGACTTAAAACCTTCCAAGCCTTCTTCCGACCGATCCAAGGTGAATCAAGAATCGAGTTCAACTAGGAACTTATTTGTGGATAATCTACAAGCTCAATATGCCCAAGATCTCCCGAATCCACTATGTGGATTAGGTAAAATTGCCAATCCTAGTTCAACACACTTAGATCTAAATAGCTTTTAATATAGAGCTTTTCAGAATGCAAAATCATTTCCCCATGAATGCTCTTTGTATGTGCAAGCTACGTTTAAATTTTTATTGAATTTAGTTGTGTATTTTGTGAGAATGAAGCAAAATATCATATTATGGTTCGGGTTACGTAACGTTCGCATTACGTATGATCTGATCCGTTGATCTTTAGATCAACAGATTAGATCTCATCATTTCGTGACTCATTCTGACTGTGGATTAGATCTCGCAGTCAGTGGCCCCGTCTGGTTTGATCTGAGCCGTTGATCCATAACAACAGCAGATCGAATGGTCACCAGGCCATGCTAACATGGCTAAGTGAGGTCGTGTCCACAGCTTTGATTGTCGCGATCATTACGGCAATTATTATCGGCAGTGCAATCATTACGCCGCCAGGCAATGATTGTCAGCGGACCGCTGGGTCCTCTCCCGTGTCGCCATGTGGCAGGTGTCGCCTTTTTATTTTAAAATAAATTTTAAATTTTTTAAATGTTTTTTTATAGATTTCATTTTATAATTAATATAAAATATTTTTAAAATAAAAAATACAAAATATATATTATTATTTTTAGAAAATTATTTTCTTTAATTTAAAAACAATATTACTTTAAAATTGTTTTGATGTATAATACCTTGTATTTTTCAGAAAATTATGTATTTTTATTTAAAAATATTTTCAAAAACTATAATTTATTTTTTTGGTATATTTTCAGTATTATTTAATCATTATTTAAATACTTATTATATGAATTATTTTGAAATTAAATACTATTTTCAAACCTTTTCGAGACCTCGCTCATTCGGGGGACTAGTGGATCTTCCATATATTTATCTATTATGAATTGATCTATTTTTAATTACATTACTTTGTAAAATTTCTATATTTATATGTATTTTAAATTATTTGAAAATTACATATATTATTAAATCCCTAACGTTGGGAGATCCATTCGGAGGAGTGCGTTATGGTGCATGCTCTTATCATGGAGCATGTTAGTCATTTTATTTTTAATTCTGCTTAGAATATTTCCAAGGGCAATGCTATCTTTGATGAAATATATGCTTTATATAATGGGTTACTCTTTTTTATTGAGAATAGAATTACTAACATTTGGATTAAGACCGATTCCAATTTACTGTTATCTTTAGTGAATGTCCACAAATGCTATAATGCTAATTTATTTTGTCTTTTTAGCAAAATTATGGTATTAATGAATAAGATGTAGTTTGGAATTTTGTATATTTGGCCTGAAGGTAACTGCTGTGTTGATTGGCATGTGAAGTTAGGGTTTAAGAATGCTAATTGCTCTACTTTGACGATAACTCTACTCCTGATTTGGTTAGAGGTTTGATCATAATGAATAGGATGTGACTTCCTTATATTAGGTTTTGTTAATCTGTTCTTGTTTTGGAATTCTTTGTTTCCTTGGCTGTCGTGGTCTCCAGGTGGTGGAGGTGGTTCTCTTCATTCATTATTGTCCTGTTGGAATTGGGTGTTTTTATTGATTGTCTTTCTTCTTGTTGGTGGGCTTGATTTGTTATTCTTGCTGCTGGTCTCTTTACGATGGGAGTTTTTAGAGGTATAGATTGTTTTAATTTTCTCAGTTATTCATGTTAATGGGTTGCTGGGTTGGGTTTTGTCTTATGACTAGCTTACTGGCTGGGTTGCATTGGGTATTTGAGGGCTCAATTGTTTCTCCTTAGTTGTGTCTTTGGCTTTGTTATCTTATGGAGTCTCTAAGATTATTGTGTTTTCTCTCAAATTTGGGTTATTTTTGTTTATCTGGGCTGGTCAGTAGGTGTTGTCTTTGTTGTTGGTTTTTTGCTCATCAATTATTTCTTCTCTGTCTTTTTTGTAAGTTGTGGGTTGTTATCAGTTGAATTTAGTTGAATGCAGCCGTTTGCTATTCTTTGCTTTGGGTGATTGTGATTACTTTTTTCATTATGTTCATCTTGTTGGACCAATGCAGATCTTCTTTGCTTGTCCCGACAAACTCTTTTGGTCTTCTTGTTGATGGATGCAAAATTGTTGATGGTTTATATTGTGTTTGTTGTCTATTTTGGTTATTGCATATGTATTGGCTCTACCACTATTTTTTGGGTGATGGCTGCTTGCCTCCTGTAAAATTTTCCTAAGTTTTTGCTCTTTGTAATTAGTTGAGATCTTTTGCTCCTAAGGTTTTATTTTCATTTTAATGGTAGATATTCTGAGCAGTAGCGAGCTTTAGATATCTTTTAAGGACTTATAAGTTTTACTTATATATTAACATGTAGGTCTGGTGGTGAATTTTATCCAAAAAAAAACTAAAGCAAATGAGGAAAATCCTTTTAGAAAGGTCAATAATGATCCCAAGGCCAGATAAAAAAGATTGAAGATTTTTCAAAACAAATAATTTGTGCCCCCATTGAAAAAAAAAATCTACCTCTAACATTGTGTCCGTAAACCGTTGATGCAAGGTCTTTGAAATTGCCTACATGAATACAAAAAATAATTAGCATTAAAATACATATTTGAAATAAACATATTCTTACATGTATATCTGCTTAGAGGAGATTTTTCATGTTAACAGTGGTGGCCCCACCTGTTCAGTGTTTTACTTGTTAGAGGAATGGATGGTTAGTGTGAAGGGCCATATCCACAATGTTATTCCTCTTCTTATTATTTGATTTATCTGGTTAGCCAGAAATGATTCTCGTTTTAATAATGCTGCGATTAACCATCTTACTATTATTGCTATAATTAAGGAGAAAGTTTTTGCTCTTTTCTCGGCTAATCTTTTATCTTATAAGAGTTTTGATAAGGTTGATTCTTCTGTTGAGATTTTCAGGATTACTCCTGCTGTTCCTTTGCATACCCCGGTTAATAGGATTTTAAACTGGTCTTGCCCCAATTCTAATTGTTTTAAGTTGAATATTCATACTGTTTTGGTTGGGACCAAGTGGTGTATTGGGGGCTTAATCAGGAACTCGTATGGGAAGTATATTGTTGGTTTTGCTGGGATCTCTGGGGCGGTTGATAATCTGAATGGGTTTTTTCTGGCTGTGCTTTATGGGCTTTCTCTTTGTGGTAGCCTGGATATTAAAAATGTGGTTGTGGAGAGCAATTTTAACATTGATCATACTACTTTTCTGGGGGTGGATGGTAGCAGCTGTGGGCATTCCCTCTTTTACACCCGCAGAAAGATTTTGTTCTTAATGGAGTCCTTGGAATGTTCTTTTAATGTTGTTAATTCTGAGATTAACGCTGTTGCCCGTGCTTTGGCTCTTTTTGGTAGCAGGTTTAATGACATTACTGATCTAACTTTCTTAAATCTGGCGGTACATATTCAAGGCTTGATAAATTTGGATAAGAGGAATGTCCCGTATGTTTTGGGTCTGTAGTTCGGTCAGGTTTCCCTTCTTCTTTCTTTTGGTGTTTGTGTTTGTTTTTGGTCTGTCTTGGTTGGGGTAGTTCTTCTCTGTTTGTTGGATGCTGGGCTTTTATTGCTGTTACTGTTTTCGCTGATATTCTGGTGGCTTACTCCTTGGGGGTGTACTGTATTGCTCTTGGGTTTAGCTGCTGTCTTTTGGTTCCTCTTTGTTCTTTCTAGAGCTTTTTTATTTTTGCTGGGGGTTGTTCGGGGTGGTGTGGTTATGGGCCCTTCTGTGCTGGTTGCATCTTGGATGAGCTGATCCTTGGCTGGGTGTTTGTTCTACCAGGGAGTAGCTTCTTTCTGATCTGCATTGTGTTTAATTTATTTTTTGTCTGTTGGCTTAATCTTTTCTCTAGTACCTTTGTTTGCCTGTTCTGCAGGTTTTTGTATATATATATATATTCTTATATGTATATTTGATATTTGATCATCGTAGACATATCAAAATACATAAACTTCACTTGCAATATCTATAAAAATACAATTTCAATAACATTATTAGTTGCAAATTAACTTCTTAAAAAAAGAAATAATCCTATATATGCTAATTGCAATCTGTTAGTATGTATTATATAACTTTATCTATGCTCTCAGCATAAGAACTGAATACTGTGCGAATACGCAGATTAGTGATGTTGCTGATTCAATAAATCTCTGTCATAATTCTTCAAAAATGCTTGCACTACTAACTCAATCTACATGAACTGATAAAAAGCTTGTTGTGGTGCAACCATTTTTAAGACCTTATATATGCTTAAATACTATAACAATAATGTAAATTCGGAAAAGGAACAACTCTCTCTTCAATGGTGTTAGGATGAGTCATCTTAATGTCATTCGGAAAGTTAAAGACAAGGTTGTTTCGCTTATGGCTGTCAATTTGATTTCTATTAAACATTTTAAAAATTATTACTTTGTGTATGATGCCTTAGGTTGTAACATCGAGAGTTCTACTCCTGCTGTACATACTATTCATTGGATCAAGCCCCCTAGCAATTTCTTTAAATTAAAAATTGATGTTGCTCGTTTTGGTGGGGTGATTAGGGATAGCAATGGCTATATGGGGCTTTTGAACATATGTGATTACAATTCTGATGTTGGTTTTGGTGGGGTGATTAGGGATAGCAATGGCTATCTTATTGCTGGTTTTGCGGGGCCTTTGAATATATGTGATTATACTACTGCTATGCATAGGGCTATTATCTATGGTATTCAAGTTTGCATCACTATTAATGTTATTAACTTGATTATTGAAGTTAATTTGGCTTTCAACTTTACCCCTCTTGTTGCTGATGTGGACTTCTATTGCAATCCTAATAGTTTTTATCACATTAGTGATATTAAATAGCAGCTTTTGGGTTTGAATTGTTCTTTTCATCATAAAAAAAATGAAGGAAATGCTTGTGCTTCTTGGCTTGCTCGGTGGGGCTGTGACCTCAATGGTAGTTTTGATTTCATTTGGTCCAATTGTCCTGAGCAGCTTCGGGGGTTACTTAAGCTGGAGGAGAATGGGGTTCCTTATGTTTATCATTAACTGCTCTATTTTTTGGTGGTTCCTTAATCTGGTGCATAGTTACAAGATTATGGTTTGCATTATTACTTGGTTTTTTTGGGCTTGTTGGTATTCGTATTACTTTTATGGTTTTGTTTATTTTTGGATACAGAATTTGGGCTGGTGTCATTTTCTGGTGTTTCAGGTTATAGCTGATTTCGTTGTGAATTTTGACTTGAGCAATGATCTTACTGGTTATAATGTTGATGGTCCTACCTATTGGTGCTCTTCTACCTTCATTCTCTGGAGTGCTAGGGGTAATGGTAGGAATGTGGCTACCCATCTTGCTGTAGATGTTTCGATTTTTTGGAATGTGGCTACACATTTTGTTGGGGTTACATGATTTCTGTTGTTGTTTAGTTATGGAGAAATTGTTGTTGTTGTTGTTGTAGGCTTCATCTCTGTTTTCCAATAGTTGGGGCGATGGCTGGATTATGTTTTCATTTTTCTGGCAGTTGCTCTCTATCAGATTGTCTATGAGGTGTTTTTTAAACTATAGGTGTTTTAAGATGGTTGGCTGGGGCTGGCTGGGCTCTTTCGAGAGGGTTCTTGGTTGTTTTGAAGGTAGAATTGAGTGGCGTGGGGATGTTCCAAGTGAGGCTTTTCCAAAAAAAAATTATCTTAGCTCTTTAAGTCTTAATTCCACGTTTGGCTTCACTGGGCACAAATTTTATTTCAACTACTATATTCATATTCTCTCTTTAAACCATTGTGATTATTTAACCTATTTATTGTGGTGGTGTAGGTTTTTCCTTTGCAACTGTTTCCTTTTGCAGGTGGAGTTCATTTTGCATTAGTCCAAGGATTTTTGTAGAAAGATTGGGGTTTATTGCGATACTTGCATCTTTCTTTTTTGGATGCTAATCTATAGCATCAATAGATGGTTTCTAGGTTGCATTGCCTTTTTTGTTAGGAGAGTTTATTGGCTCTTAGATTTTATTTTGAAATTTTTTGTAGCTCTATTGAGCATTTACGAGCCGATGGTCTCCTTTATAGTCTTTGTATTCCTTTTTGGGTTTTAACACGTATCCCCTTTGGTTTTTTTTTTTTTTTAATAATAATGAAAATTCTGAACTTCACCACTCTCAAGCCAACATTACTTTCAATATAACTTCTCATGTAAAGTCTTTATTAAGGTTTAGTTTTAAACCCCTTTCTTACAGCTTCTTAAATTAGCATTTTACTACAAAAAAAAAAAATTATACTAAAAAATCTGTTTTAAGAAACAGTAAGAAACTCATCCCACATGAAATCTAAGAGTATAAGACTAGGATTATATACATAAAACTCTTCCTCAGCTCACAATGTCGATCATTTCATGCACTGGTTTATATTTTCTCACTGTCTTGTTCAATCAGTAAGAACTATTTGTCATCATGATCACATTTGCTCATGCAATTATTAGGTCCGGTCACCAGACAATGTTTAAAGGCCAATCAGGATACATCACGTCACCAATTTATCGTGTACTTTGTGTATCGAATGATGTGGTACGTCTTGATTGACCTTCAAATTAAACGATCCGGCATTTGATCAAAGTAATTTCTTTTGCGCAGCTTTTCAATAAGAACTGTAGAGAGATTGAATACTGAAAGCCTGAAACACAGAAGCTTTGAGGCCAAATCCATCCCTTCAAAACTCCTACCAACTCTTCAACTTGTAGCATTTCAGCGGCACGCTGCAGGAACACTACATCGCTACTACTATTCAAATCTCACAGCAGCAAACTTACCAGCAAAGTAATAATAGTTAGAAATAAATAAAAATAAAAAGTATCATATAATAGGAGGAGGATTATAGCAAATGATGGCTAACAGCAGAACCTCAAAGTTGGAAGAAACAAATAAACGCCGAGTAATGCTCTCCAAATTTCAATGTGTCGTGGGACCCGCATCCCGCTCATCCAGTCAGCTCTCCAATCTCGCACGCGCGATCAGGACGGTCGCCATCGTAGGGCCCACCTTCCCTCCACCCATGCAAAGCGTGGAACTCGATGGGTCCCATCCATTGTCGGGAATAATCCCGCGAAACGTACCCCACGCCCTGAATCAAAACTCCGCCGCTCGAATCCTTTATCCTTCCTAACCTCACCGAAAAATACACCCACAGCGCCACCCGCCACCGAGCCTCATGATTGTTCTTACGTACAATCCCTTCAGCTCACAGACCTTTTCAGGGGCATAAGTGCAAAAAACAAAATAAAAATATTTGTGATTATTTTACCGTCTCTCATTGGAACGAGCAATCATGCTTCCCTCATAAAATATTTAAAAAAAAAAAAACGTTCTAAGTTTCTGAAACGAGCCTCGCTCACAAACTACGATGCATCAACCCCTCCATTATTCTTCTATTCCTAGCCTGGAATGATTCCTTAATTTACAGTTTTATTTGTTTTTTTTACATTTTCAACCTTCTTCCCGAGGTGATCATGGCGTCTCCATTGACGAGCTGCCTCTGTATTTGCTCGAATTAATTACGTAATTAGTTGTAATGGTGATGAAGCTCGCTCGCTTTTGATGTGAAACTTTACTATTTTTTAATGCTTATAATATAGTAAACAGTTTGGTGTGGTGGGATTTAATTAAGCAAAGGTGTTATGGAGTTGAAATGAAGGAAGACATAATGAGGCCTTGAAAAGAGGTTTTACCTTTTGCTCTATTAAGTGTCAACTGATGCAGACCATTAAAAAAATGGTCGAATAATGGTGAGGTTTGGCCATGATGGGGAATATTTAGATGAACGTGACATGCAGAGGAGCATTCATGCATTCTACCTTCTGCTTGTGTAAAGCCTATTAGTTTATGTGATGATTAGACATAAAAAATAAGTGTTTTAAATAGGAGTTTGAAGTTGAGAAAGGGGTGATAGGGTGGTTTCTTTTTAAATCAAGAGCTTTATGTTCAAGAATGTCCTAATCACTAGCATAAATTATTCAGGGTGCACTCTAGTCTGTCTGCTTTGAAAAATTATTATGTGCGGACACAAGATTACATTCGGAGATCAACCAGAACGCACCACGTAATTTTTTTGCTAGGTACTGTTGCTCTGTACAACTCGTTATCGAGTGATGTGGCGCATTGTGGTTGGTCTCCGATCATGACCGTCCGTGTCCATACAGAATAATTTCTTGTCGACATGAGATTTGACTCTCGATGAACAATGGGCGTTAAGAGGGTTAGTATTGACGGGTGTAAACTTATGCTCTAATGATGTTATTTTCTATGATCTTGGCTTTGCATGTTCACTTTGTTTGGCTGATATTTTTTTAATTTATTTATTTAATGAGGTTTCTTTTTAGAGATCACCGAGATGAGAATGAGGGACCTCAATTGAGTTTTCTATCATCTCTTACTCCTTTGCTGCGGGAAGGTTTTGTGGGTGTGTGTGTGGAGCTACTCAATCTAATTTTCTTTTGAGTGGCTTCTTCTGGCACGTTGTGTAGCTTAGGCATTTTAAAACACTTTAGCTTAAAGCTCCCATCTTTCCTGCAAAAAAAAAAGCTATAATATTTAAAGTAAGGGAAATTTGCATATATACCACTTTATAACATCCTATTTACATATCTAACACCCAAAAGTTTAACATTACATGCATACCACCTTATAATATTTTAATATCAAAATTTACCACTTATATTTCTTTCCTATCACTCATATATTTCATTTCTACCACTCATATTTGATATAAAAATACACTATGTATGGTATATATGTAATATTAAAGTTTTAGGTGTTAAATATGTAAATAGAATAGTATTAGGTGGTATGTATGTAAATCTACATACATACCACTTTATAACATCCTATTTACATATCTAACACCCAAAATTAAGTTTAATATTACATGCATACCACCTTATATTATTTTAATATCAAATATATTACTTATATTTCTTTTCTACCACTCATATTTGATATGAAAATAAACTATGAGTGATATGTATGTAATATTAAAGTTTTAGGTGTTAAATATGTAAATAGAATAGTATTAGGTGGTATGTATGTAAATTATGTAAATAGAATAGTATTATGTGGTATGTATGTAAATCTCCCTTAAATTAATTAATTATTTATTTTATTTTATTTTATTTTTCCATAATCTCTGATCAAAGCTGGACACTTGCCCATAAAGTCTCTTACAAAAAAAAAATTGTGAACTTATGATTGATTTTGTAACGAGTAATTACGGTTGATCATAAGGCTATTTGCAAACACTTGATGAGCAATAATATATTGTGGTTTGCTAATATGTTTTTACCACATTTGCAATGATCTTGTCCTCAAAAAATGGCTTGTAATTGAGGTTATATCCCTATTTTTATTTAGCAATAACTCTTGAAAATGGCTATTACACATTAAAGATGAGAGAGTTTTTATGGTCAATTCCTTAAAAACTTAATTTTAGCTCCACCAACAGACCCTCTTGCACCTACTACCAAACTTATCCCAATGTCTCATAAGCCTCCTTAACCTCAGATCAATAGGCATCTCTCTCTCAACAAACAATATCTCTATATTCTATCTCTAAATCTGAAAAATGCTTCTTGGTCTTTCTTTCTAAGAAATATCCTAAAGCACAACTACATGGATTAGCTAAGATTCATTGATCCTAAAGTTAAATATTATGATTGTCACAACAATGATAATAGATTATGAGATTATAACCAAATTTTAATTTTTTTCTTAATCCTACTGACCCTAAGGACCTAAATATTAATAATAATAATAATAATAATAAATACTAACCCTAAGGACCTAAGGCCCACTTGCCTAACCTTGGATGTGGCAAGCCTAACATGGCCTAAATTAACCCACCTTGGCAAATTGAACTATTGAAATCCAATTAGACCACCTAAGTTCAACTCTTAAGTTGGAGTTGACCTTACTCAAATCCATCGGGGATGAACTAGCCTGGGCTAGGGTCAATCCCAACGTACCCCTAAACTAATTAGGCTAAACTGATTTAAGCTCCATATGTAAATGTCCAAAGCTACTTTAGTGTGAAATCCAACTTTTAGTCATATTTTTCCTACCCCCAAGCTTGTGATGGACACTTCACAACCCTCTCCACCCAAATCTTCCATTATAAACCCTAAGAACCATCCCAAATGGCATTGATACTCATAATGCTGATTTTAAAGCTAGTTAAGTTTCTACACGTCTGAAAAACATCTCAAGTCTTTTCATTTAATCCCCAAGAATTCAAGAGTCGGAGAGGACCTTCTCAAAGTATTCCCACTACAGGAAAGTCAGTCGTTTGCTTTAGATTTGCAGCGAAATATTATCTGTCAAAAATGTTAACGAGATTTGAGACGGTAAATTTCACCTAAATTTTTAGATGGAATTTGTTGTGGATTTGCAGAAAAATTTCTACCACAAAATTATGGCGGCAATTTTATACGTAAATTGACGCTACTCCGCCGCAAATTTGTAACAAACTATCATATCTAACCAATTGTAGTGTGTTTCATTTACTCATTCATTATGTTCTTCGACTTTGCTTCTTCTCCCTTTCTTCCTTCTCTTTGCTCTTCGACTCTGCCTCTGTCACCGCCACTTGCTAAGGTTATATTTCTTCTCTTTCCGACTATTCATTGTTATTCGACGTATTCGTCAGAGCTTATTTTGAATGAGTTCCTAATTTACTTCTTTATCTCCTCACTATAGGAATCATGTGTTACCGGCTTCCCCAATCCGCCGTAAATCACAAAATTCTATCAAAAAAACTACTTTTTCGATGAATTTCTGGCATAATTTCCATTGGAACAGTTCCGCCAGAAATATTTCTGGTGGGCTTACCTGCGGAATATAGCAGTATGATGCATCATTTTTTAGTCATTAGTACCGGTGTTTTATCCTCTGAAATTATCGATGAAAAATCCGTCGGACAATTCTGTTAGACACAGATCGTCGGACCAGTTCGACAGATTATTCGCCAAAAATTTTAGGGGTAAAGGAAATTTTGATACATTTCATCCTATCACTATTTCTGATGGATTATTCGTAGGAAAATTGTTATAAATATTTAAAAAAATAGCAGTCTATCTTATGTTTATGTTTCCTGCAACACAACAAACATGCATAAAATATACAAATATCATATTCATTCAAATATTAAACACAAATAAATAGTTTAACATTCAACATATTGTTTAATAATATATTTAACATTCAACAAACAATTTACTAATAGATTTAAATGACTATACAAATGAAATGTCCAACATATAAAATAGATGTCTAGAAATAAGAAAAAAAATATCAAATCAGAATCAGTCTTCTCCTTTATTGATATAAACTATTTTCCATTGAACTACACTCTCAATTTTTGCAGCTCATCCAACAATTAAGTTTGATGCATCTGCATTTGCAAGTCAGCTTGTGATTTTCTAACTTGTTTTAACTTGCCTGTAAGTGCAGCTACCTGTTGGTTGTATAAAAATTGCGACATCGCCAATTTATTTTTAGTGAATGCATCTTTATTTTGCCTAAAAGGATAACCTAAAGGTAAGAATATGCGGTGACACTCGAATTAACCAAGTGTTCTTCCCTTCATGCTTTAAAGTGAATGAATTTATAAATTTCATACAATATGGACAAGCTAACTTGCCTGAAGTGTTCAATCTAAAAGCATATCGCACACAGAAAAGTCACCAATTGTTCAAAATAATGCTGCCCTCATTATGAAGTTTTTTTTGTAGATATATCATATGTACTTACTCCTTTCCATAATAAATTTAAATAATTAATTAATGATTATAAAAATACAATGATCTTTGTTTCTGGATTATGTGGCCCTAGAATAATCAGCATCAGAAACATGTAAGGGGTAGTCATACACAACTCTAAAGGAATATTATAAGAGATGAGTAACATGAGCTACTATGAGTAAGGTGAAGTAGACTAGCTAAATAGAGTAAAATCATCTATGCATAAAACTAATCATACACATTTGTTAATTCTGTAATGAAGGTGGGAAATATACGATCAAAATGTTTTCAAGACTCTGCTTCTAACGGATGTGTAATAATATATTCTTGAGAGATATGTTCATTATTTCATCTCATATATATGGCAGATCTCATGGATACATAAAATTGTTGTAGTCTAGGCATTATGGATAAGTAGAACATCAAACTAAATGGTACTTCCTCCAACTTTCTTTTCATCGCAAACTTTGGTTTAAATCTCGGTGAATTATAATGTCGGTATACAATCTCCGATAAATCATCTGTATAGTATAACATGAATCCATTAACATAACTATCTATCTTTTTGTATGCAAACCAAATTTAAAAATCAACTTCTTACACTACAGGAAATTCAGCTATTACCGGCAATTTTTTTCGGCGGTTAACCTGATAATACCGACGATTTTAAAATCATCAGCGGCTTTTCGACGGTTACAAAACCGCCAGTAAACCCAACGTCAAAAATCGTTGGCGGCGGCCTTTTTCCGAAGGTTTATTTCTCCGACGGCCCACACCATCGGTTATTATCAGATTTATTACCGGCGATGTTTCGGTCATTAAACCGCCGAATTTATTACCGATGGCTAACCGGCGGTTAAGCGACGGTTGTTGTTAAAATTACTTAACACTGGCAGTTTTAGCCGGCGGTATACCGCCGGTATATTTGAAGTCTGACAATTAATCCGGCGGTTATATGACCGCCGCTAGTTCCAGCGGCCTATTCTTAAATAATCATCGGTTAGGCCGCGGGACTTAACCTGCGGACAAACCGCTGGCTAAACCGCCATTCTTATCGGCGGCTATATAACCGCCGGTCAAGGCCGCCGGTAACAGCTGAATTTTCTGTAATGTTAGTACGATATAAATCTATTAAAATTATATTATATATCGGGTTAGTTTTCTTAAGTAACCCAACAAATTGATTAAAATATTAACATTGGATATTATATTATACCTTGATGCTTAACAATTTTATAATAATAGATAACTCTGAGTGAGTTGTGCACCCTTCAATATTGGTTGTTGGGCAACATACAATAAATCATAAAAATTATGCGTCTCCTTATTTGGTATATATTCTATATATTATTCAAATTATGCTCCGGTTGCATCATAAACTAAGTCCTCAAGAGGTCGGATATTTTCTTCCTCAATTATGTTATAACTTGTAGACAAGTAACTTCGAGAATTAAAATGTGGCTCATACTCATCATGAGAAGTCCATTACCAATATTCTGGCATGCATGAACCCTCTATGATACAGATCAACAATTACATCATGTTGGCTTAGGTACACTTAATTTTTATGTTTAGAACATAGGCATCAAAATTTTCCATCTAAGATTGAGCTAGGCAGTTAACAAACTATCTAAATGAAAAAAATCACCCTATTAATAAACTCATCTATTAAAGTCTTTCATCTTTTTGTTAATCGGTTATGTGTCCAACTTGTTTAATTTTTAATATTCATAATATAGCCTATATATAATATGAAGATATTATAGATTGTTGATTTATCTTTGAATGAAAATAGATTGAATTCAAATTGATTTGTAAATCCCATGGAGTTATTTTATACATGTCCCTTATAAATAAAATATTTGTCTCCTTACCAGCGTCTCTCCCATTTAGGAGAAATATAAGGAGTCTTAGCATGCCCGCCATGTCAAGAAAGATATGCACGATCGGTGTCAGGTGACACCTCATCCATTGTCTTCAATCCTACCACGCCAAGAAATACGTGTATAGCTTTTCAAGAGAGGTACTTGTGTGAAAATATAGTTTGCATCGAAGATATTCAATCGAATTTATTGACATAAGCCAAATCTAATACATCTACACCTTCTTTAACATAAGCTAAATCTAATAATAATACCTCTAGTTTTCTAACTAGGTTATCATGAGGCCACCCTTTTGTGTGAGCAAACCATCTAAGGAAACTCTCTCAGTCACGAGCTTTCTTATCTCTACAAATATTTAACTTAATATTATGCTTATCGTTTAATGACCAACATTTTACACCATAAAACATTGCAAATGTTCATCGAGAGAATAAAGTAAATAATTTTGGATTATCCATCAGATAAACCTCCAGAAACTTACACCATAAAGCATTCTAGATCAACCCCCTTTCTAGTCATATCAACAAGAAGAATATCATCAACAAAATGCATACACCATGGAACAATAACTTGTAAATGTCTACCGAGAATGTCCATGACCAAATAAAAACTTATGATAGATTTCAAGCAACTAAGTGGGGAGTGTCGGCAAATAGCGGAGGCAAATATCGGCGATAGAGGTGGCATTCAATGATGGAGGCAGCATTCGACGATGAGGGCAAACATCGGCGATGTATGTAGCATTTGGCAACTGATGGAACGAGAGCATTATGAGTGAAATGAAAAGAGTACGATCTTTGAAAGGGAAATAGGGCTCTTTCTGGTGGTATTTCTGACAAATATTTTGCTTGAACTTTTTCCTACAAAATTTCTGCCAATAATATTATGTCAGTTTTAAGAAAGTCACCATTAGTTCTGTCGAAAATTTTGCCCGTCATTTTTGGCATATTTTTCGTGGGAAGTAACTGCTGGATTTACAAAAAATGACTATTTTTCCAGCAATTTTCGGCCAGTAAATTTTTTACGGTCTATCCACCATAAAATATGGCGCTAAGTTATCGATAGAATATATACCAGTTAAATCGTTTCTTCTACTGGTGGAAAATATTTCATCGGGAAACCGAGATTTTCTTATTATCCTTCGACGATATTCCTTCTTGTCGCATCAGAAGTTACACCTCCTCGTCATTCTTCTAGGTCGCATCTAAAGTCACACATCTTATCGTTCTTCTGTCGCATCCAAAATCACACCTCCTCTCCATTCTTCCGTCGCATCCAAAGTCACACCTCCTTGCCATTCTTCTGTTGCATCTGAAATGACACCTTCAACAGGAGCCTACTTGTTGCAAAGGCATCCATCTTTCTTCCTTTTGCATGCTTCTTTGTCTAAATCCCTTAAATCCACCTCTCTAGTGTTTATTTTTTGCTGATGATGTTTTTTCTTGTTGATAAGACTAGAGAAGGAGTTAAAGGTAAACTTGTATTATGAAGGTCAACCTTATAGTCTAAAGATTTTTGCTTGAGTAGATCTAAAACTGAATATATATAGTGTAAATTTAATAGTAATAGATCTCATGAATGGATTATGACTTTGAGCAATCAAGTCGTTAAGGAGAGTACATGTTTTAGATATCTTGGATCTATTATTCAGAGTGGTGGTGAAATAGATGGGGATATTATTAGCGGAATTCAAGTTGGAAGGTTGAGGTGGAGGAATACATCAAGCTTGTTGTGTGATAGAAAAGTCTCTCTTAAATTTAAGAGAAAATTATATAAGATGGTTGTGAGACCTGCAATGCTTTATGGTGCAGAATGTTGGCCATGAAAAGTCCCCCACAAACAACGATACAATAAATCTCTATCGTTAATTGTGGTGAAAATCTCCATCGTAACTTGTGATGAAAATGTCCATCACAATTACGATGTAAAGTGCAGCATATTTAGCAGTCGTAAGACCTCCTCAAATTGTAACAGTATGTATTTTTTTCTCAAATTCATCGTTATTTGTGACAAAATTTATGGTGGGTTTCTAATATGAGCATGTCATTTTTTAAGTTTAAATCCATCGTAAATCCAATATAAAATGTTTGTGATAGATTATGTCTGACGTAAATATTTATTGATGCAACTTTTACCATCAGAATATGATTAGCCGCAAAGCTTATTTAGCAAAGAATTTGGCTTGTTTTGAGGTTATTTTTTCTGCCAAAAAATGCTTGCTTTCCTGTACTGCCCTAAGATCTTATCTTGATCCTTATTAAAACTTATTAGAGCTAGTTAAGCCAAGAGTAACCCACTTTGGTGTGACTAACCACCCACTACAATTTTATTCCTACCTCTAGTTTCATAAGATTTCTTGAATCATGTAGGAGTGACATAGAGCTCCCTAACCTTTGTTGAAGCCTATATTTCACAACCCAACCTGATATGACCTAGAGACCATCAGTTCATTTTATGTTGACTTGTGACAGACCAACCAAAGATATAAGTTTTGGGAATTTTTGAATTTTCTTATAATTACACATACCACAAAGCTTTTAAAAACTTTAATAAAAAACAAATAAACTCATCCACAAATTTCATTTTCTTTCATTCATCATCAAAATGTATATACAACATTTATGCATGAAAGTATGTTGCTATAAACCAAAATAGAAAAAAAAATCAAATAACTAGTCCTAATTGTACCAAAAAATCAAAAAAACCCCTATATAGACTCAACATATTAGATCCTGAAGACACAACTACTCAACGGGCTCTTTTCCTTTCTCTCGACCTGAAATAGAACACAATATAAGTATGAGCTAACACAGTTTAATATGTCACACCCAACAATCAAAATTTTTAAATGCTCAATTCATTAAGCATTTTATTAAGTTTTAATGGTATTTAGAAATTCATCATACTAAGCATAATAAAAATCACATATAACAAAAATAAAATAGACTATGTACTGAAAGTAAATAAATAAATACTTCATATGTCAGAGCATAAAGTAACATATTTCACTAAGGAGTTGTTTAGTTGGTTGTAAAGTGGATGTAGTGTAAAATAAATATTTTGAAATTGTTTGGTTAGCTATAAAGTGAACGCATAAGAACTACTTTTTCTGGTTGGTTAGGTGTATGTAGAGTAAAGTAAAATCAATGTATTCTAAATTTTCTTTTTTAATAAATACACACTAATGTTGCAATCACAAAAGTGAAATGCAACTCTCCTTGAATCAACGAACTCTACATACACCTAACCAACGAACTGTGAAAAAATGACACTAATCTAAGAGATAGTGTCGCAAGTCAGAGAAGAGAAAGTGATAAAAAAAAGCATGATAGGAAATTTCCAATAAAATAGTATATTAAAATGTGCAATCTGAGCTCCATTCTCTCGCCCATTGACATCAATGGCGACATTATGGGACTTCGCCAAATAAGTACGTGGAAGACATGAGGATTTACAGGATTTGGCCGAAGGCGATAGCGAATTATGGGATTTCTCCAAAGAAGCACGCGGAAGGGAGAAAGATACTTAACTTCATTGTGAGTGAGCTCTTTCATTCCTTTCTATCCGAGAGGAAGGGAAGATCTACAAGAGAGCTCTTCTATGCCATTTGATCTAAGACGAAGGGATCATCGTCGAAGTGATCTCTTCTGAATGTCATGCCTTCTAATTTAAGCTAAGAGCCAAAGTCTAACATCATGATAAAATAGAGAAGTTAAAAAGCTTCCAAAATGTCGATGGAGGAAGAACGATGATGGTTCCCAGGACAATGGGGTTACCGTGGGCTTCTCTCTTAAGCCAGTGAATTCCTTTTTCGCTCAATTTGAGTGGGTTTGGTTTATGCGTGAAATGAGCTACAACAAGAATTTTCTAATACATTATGATTTCACTTTACTTTACACTTTCTCCAACCAAACATCAAAAAGTAAAAAAAGTAATACATTTCTTTACACTTCATTTTTTTCCTCCAACCAAATAATCTCTAAAGCCTATATACCTCACATCATAAACATATATTAGAATTTAGACCCTTATGACTCCTTATACTAACATATCAAAAAATAAACCCTTATAACTCTCAATGCTCAGCACAAATTAGATATTCAAAAATTTAAGCCCTTATGATTGCATGTGCATTTAGCACCATAACATAACTTCCTCCACACATTAGATCTCCTCAGAATCATACATTTCAAATAGATTAGCACATAATTCATTGTATTATGATAAAAAAGTGTAAATAAATAAATTTAAGAATTTCATAGAATATTCTAATGGCAGACAATATATTCAACTACTGCACATAATTTTACTGGTTCAGAATATCACCATATTATCAGAGATTATACATAATAATATTTTAAAGCTTTAATCATACTGTAAGATTATTTTTTAGGGCTAGAATTATCTTTTAATCAAATAAAATATCATATTTTTTAAACTACCCAATAGAAATTTTTTGAAACAATATGTAAATGACAAATCAATGTCTGTATAACAAACAAAAAGTTACACGATAAAAATTTAGCAAGTGTAAAGTTATTCTCATTTTTACATTTTAAAAATATAAATTTAGTCCAAAAAATCTCAAAATTTTAATATTTTATAAATTTAACATAGGCACAATATAACCTATATTGATTCGAGTAACTTTCATAACTAGGCTAATAATAGAAAATGGACTAGAGTCTCCCAAACCCTAGCTTTCTCTCGCTAGAATCTCTCTCTCTCTCTCTCTCATTGACTACTTATTGGGGCTCTCTCTCTCTCTCTCTCTCTCTCTCTCTCTCTCTCTCTCTCACTCACTCACACACACACACACACATTGACTACTTATTGGGGAAGAAATGAATTTGATATAAAATAAAAATGGTAAAAATGAATATTTTATAAAATTTTGGGTTTGATGGCGTGGCGCCTAATCCAGTGCACTGTAGTGCTTCCCAAAGCAAAGCATGGCATCACAGTGTTGTCACCACTGCCGCATCACATAATTAATTTAGCTGAAAGATAGATAGCTCAAAGCAGCAACAACACTTATCTCGGAGCCACAATACCCCAGAATTCTAGATTACCTAATCATACACACAATCCCCTAGCTAGGACCCGCTCCAGAATAGATTTGGATATTCATATGTATACAGAACATTCCTAGACACATGCAAAAGGTTCAATAGCAAAAATTTAGTGAGTTACCTCCTTTCAAACTTGATCAGAACAAGTAAAACAGTGCACTATTTTCGTAGGTGTTACATATATATAGTCATCCTCAAACAAAGCTATTAAAGCCTCATTAGAGATATTGTTAATGGAGCTTTCTAAATGGAGCTAAAATAAGCTATTGCTTACATTGTCTTTCTCTCCACTATGAGAATCTTTCCGAACCTCGTGAGATCAAATTCAAGTCCCAACCTAAGTAACAAATTCAGTCCATTCACAACAACCAAGAACCAATTATCTAAATGAGCCTAAATAGGTGTCCCCACATAGTACCCTTAAACAAAATCATAGATAGACCAAGCTTTCAATGGAATTACAAGACCTAACACAATTTTGGGCCTCATTAGTAAAATCATTACAATTTCTAGGTAAGGTGGCGCCATCTTGATTTTGAATTTGATTGAACCTTAGAGAACTACTTCTAATTTGACCATGATTTGGACATTCCAACTTGGGACAAGCTAACCAACTTCTTCTCACATTGACTTCTTAGCTTCTTGATATTTTTATTAAATTTACATACAAATAAAAATATAGAGGAATAATGTTAGTTAGCATAATGCTTTTATTTTATTCAACCGAGTTAGGTTTATTCTTAAATTTATACAAGAATTTTTTTTTATTTTAGTTTTTTTAGACAGACCTAATATATTAAGAGAAAATAGAAAAAAAATCTGATTTATGGATAGTAAGTCTTAGAAGGCAAAGAATAAAATAAAAAAAGACAAACAAACCCAAGATATGCAGCTTATCTTGATCTGTTGGGGGAGCTTTGATTATCAACCAAAAAATCTTAGGTTCAAAACTTACATATATGATGTGTGTATAAGTTCATCTTAGGCTTCGTTTGGGACGATTTTTTTTCTATTTCTTAAAGCAGCTTTTTAGTACAAACATTTGCAAGGGAAAATGAGCTTGTCGAGTCATAGTTCGAGCCTGTTAACGAGCCCTGCATCTGTGTCGTCCACGTCTGCAGTAGCATCCTACATCGTGTCAGCACCTCCTGCATCATCAGCACCGCCTACGTTGTTCGCATGTGTCATCCGCGCCTGCGTGTGCGTCGTTCGCGTTTGTCTACGGTTGGCGGCAACGTCTACGTCGTCTAAATCTTCTCACAAACAAGACATGTGGCAGCACTTCACCGCAACAAATCTCCAAATAAGCGCTCATATTCCCTGCCCCGCTATCCCAAACAAGACTAAGCAGGCAATCAGACATCCGGCAGCACTTCGCCGCGAATCTCACCCAAATCCAATCTCAATCTCACACATTGGTCTCAAGCTCGAGCCCTACGCTACAAATGCATCTTCCCGTGGGTGATTGCCCCGTGTTTTCATTTTCCCGCCAGCTGAATACCCAAGATTTCAATTTTCCCGCCGCAGTTATGTGAGATGTTTGATGAGTTCGCGAGTCAAGTAGCAGGGTGTTCAAACTCGAGCTCGTTTATCCGTCGAGCTCGAAATCGTGTTCGACCTCTCGAGATCGAAATCATGTTCGAGCTTGACTCGTGAGCTCAATAAGCTCAACTCGTCGAGCCTATAAATGAGTCGAGTCCGAGCTAAGCTCGCGAGTCAGCTTAACTTAGTTGCACCCCTAATGGCAATGTTGCCAACCACAATTCAATATTATTGTTGCTAGCAAGCACTAGTGGTATCTAATATCATCTATCATCGTGCACCATTAAAGTTCGTCCTTACTCTTCTATTGATGCTCATAATAAAAATTATTTTTCAATTCAATCATATGCACTAACTTGCATGGTGACCAAACATCAATTGTTAAATTTAATTCTGTCCATTCACAACAACCAAGAACCAATTATCTAAATGAGCCTAAATAGGTGTCCCCACATAGTACCCTTAAACAAAATCATAGATAGACCAAGCTTTCAATGGAATTACAAGACCTAACACAATTTTGGGCCTCATTAGTAAAATCATTCCAATTTCTAGGTAAGGTGGCGCCATCTTGATTTTGAATTTGATTGAACCTTAGAGAACTACTTCTAATTTGACCATGATTTGGACATTCCAACTTGGGACAAGCTAACCAACTTCTTCTCACATTGACTTCTTAGCTTCTTGATATTTTTATTAAATTTACATACAAATAAAAATATAGAGGAATAATGTTAGTTAGCATAATGCTTTTATTTTATTCAACCGAGTTAGGTTTATTCTTAAATTTATACAATATTTTTTTTATTATTATTTTTTTAGACAGACCTATTATATTAAGAGAAAATAGAAAAAAAAAATTGATTTATAGATAGTAAGTCTTAGAAGGCAAAGAATAAAATAAAATAAGACAAATAAATCCAAGATATGCAGCTTATCTTGATCTGTTGGTGAGGAGCTTTGATTATCAACCAAAAAATTTTAGGTTCAAAACTTATATATATGATGTGTGTATGAGTTCATCTTAAGCTTCGTTTGGGACGATTTTTTTTCTACTTCTTAAAGCAACTTTTTAGTACAAACATTTTTAATTTTGTATTAAAAAATTGTTTTAAGAAGCAGAAAGAAAGCTGTCCCAAACGAAGCCTTAGGCTTTGTTTGAGACGATTTTTTTGTTGCTTCTTAAAGCAAATTTCTAAAATTTTAATTTTTTTACCAAAAAAAACTGATTTAAGAAGCAGCAAGAAAATTGTCCCAAATGAAACCTTAATTGATTCAAAAGTCCAAAAAAAAAAAATCAACCCAAGCAGAGTGCAAACCCTGCAGCATGTCGAAGCCACCAGCCAGTGGCAACATATGGACCGTCCATTTTTATTTCATGTTGAGATCTTCGTGGAACATAAAGAGCAAGCTCTAATAAAATTGTTGGCATTTTCAACTATAGGGAAAAGTAACTCTAATATTGTTAGGCAACATTATCAATTATTTGATTTGCTATTATTCTGTAATATATAATAATTGAAATAACATTCAATTTTTTATTAGAAGTTTTAGGTTGTTGATCATATTCGAAGTCTCACTTGTACTAGAAATTATTACGTCCGGTCAACTCTAAACGTATATGAATGTATACCGAGCAATACCGAGTGCTCAATACCGAATTTCAGGTGACGTGGCACGTAATTATTGGTCTATGAACGCGTTTGGTAACTGGAAGTCAAAGCTCCTCTTTTTATATTGCAATTTAACAATTATTTTATAAGATTTTCTTAAATTTATATTTATATTAATAAAAATATTAATTTATATGATATAAATGACATCTCTTATGCCAATAAGATTGCATGATGTATCAAAGACTAAAAAGAATAACACAGATAATTATTTTATAAAAATTTCTTAATTCTCATTATTTGATCAAAATATGCACAAAATCTGGATAATATGCGTACAATTTAAACCCTAAATTTTATAAAACATTCTTAGCAGTATTCAACTCACCTCCCTATGTATTGAGATGAGTTAATCATTCTTCCATATTAATGAAAACTTTCTCATATCAGTCAGTGCTATGATTTCATTTGGACGACTTTCTTACTATTTTTTAAAATAATTTTTTAATACAAAAATTTTAAGAAAATCTTTTTATATAATTTTTTAGTACTAAAAAACTGATTAAAAAAAATCAGAAAATCATCCCAAATGAAACCTAAATCTCTAAATTAATATAATATATAATTAATCAATCAAATTTTATATTATACTCATTATAAGAAAATACTGATTATAAAAAATGCTAATTACTTCAAAATTCATCCTGAATAACTATTAAATCAAAATATCTAAATATTATTACTGAAATTTTCAAACTGCAATGACTTTTTTTAATGAAATATAATATTAATTAGAGTTAATGATGGGTGTCAACTAATCCAATTGGTAAGATCCGTCGAAGCTATTACCAAGTAAAATGTCAAGGGATTTGCAAAACTCCAAAATGTATGTTTTCACTACATTAAAAAAACACTTGAATCAATTGATTTTAAAAAGTAAAAATTACTTTGTGCGGACTCCGACCGTAGTTCTACATCCGGGGACCAACCATAATGAGCCACGTCAGCAATATCAAGCACCGTACCGAGCGGTATCGAGCCGCGGTACCAAGCAGTACAGAGCAGCGGCATTCAGCGCTCTGTAATCCATGCAAAACCTTATTCAACGCCTTATAATCCATGCAAAACCTCAACTCCCATCTTTTTTCTTAACTAGTAAAACTGGACTAGAAAAAGGGCTCACACTACCCTCCCTCATCCATATTTCAATGCATTTAAAATATATCATAAAATATTTTAATGCATTTTGGTCAATATCCAATCAAACTCCTAAGTTCCTAAAATGCATACATTTCAATTAATTTGTATTTCTAAAATGCATAATACATTTAATAAACATTAGAACACACCATCCTTTAAGCAATTCAAATAATTTTCACCCATCTACCTCAAAACAAACTATAGACCATAATGGAGGTGGACCTGCTCAACGTCAGAGCAAAATCCTTTAAGAGATTTGCAATTTAAAACTTTAGCAATGTCATTTATTGTGCCCAACGCTTATTTCCTTTCTCAACCCACATGTAGCTCCAGGCATTTGAAACTAGCTATAAATGCCACTAAAGAAAAAAAAAAGACCTAAGTTAAGTTGCCAAAGTCATCAAAGCTGCAAAGCACTTTTTGGACTAAACGGTTAAAAGAATTTCAGCAAACAACAAAAGCTATGCCAATACAGCAGTGATTCCTTAGCTATGATCGCTTACTTCTATTAGTCTTCACAGATTATACCACTCTACATTTAATTTCTTTTGATATCATACCAGAACAAAAATGTCAGAGAGCAAGCTGTTGAAGCTTTAATGTAAGGGACATTATTCAGAGAGGAAGTTGTCCTTGTTTGCTACAAGTAAATGAAGAGCAGTGAGCAGCTTAAGGGGCTGGTGGGATGGATGGGAGAGAAAGAAGCCATTACAGAATTCTGGAGCTGATGAAGCAGAATGAGGAACTGATGGATGAGGATCAGGTTTCTCAAAGCAATGCTCTTGAATGAGAGGCTGGATCTTATGGTTCATGTTTGCCAAAAATATGCCATGTAGGAGGCAAGCATGGATTCGTAAGAGGTTGGCAAATTATTCTGTGCGGACACCGAATGACGTCTAGAGCCCAATGAAAATGCGCCACGTCACCCCGAACTCGGTACCGCGGCTTGGTACTGCTCGGTACCGAACTCAGTACTGTTCAGTATTGGATGACATGGCTGCATCTGATTCGCCTCTGGACAGTAAACTGTGTTCGGTGTCCGCACAAAATAATCTCTCCTTCATTTGGCAGGGCGAAAAATATTAAATTTGTAATTCGGTCTTACAAATTTTCTTTAGTGATTAAGGTATCATTTGGGGCAGCTTTCTTAGTGTTTTCTAAAATAAAGTTTTTAGTACAAAAATTTTTAGTTCTAAAAATTTTTATATTAGAAATTCCTTAAGAAAATAATAATAAAGTTGTTCCAAATGAAGTCTAAATCATTTGTTTTAGATATGAATCTATTCGAACAGAATCTTCAACTATTTCAAATAAAAAAACATGGTTCTTAAAATTTATTGTCTAACTATTCATTTAAACAATAAATTGATTGTCAAGAAAAACAATTATACAAAATAAAACATATTTTGACCCAATAATGTGAAAATATTGTGGATCTCCTTAATGGACTTCTATCAAAACTAAGCTCTCAATAATCCTAGATGATACTTGAATTAACATCACAAAAGAAGGGCTTCATTGATATAAAGAGTGGACGTGCAACTGAATCTTTGTATCCTCAAGGTATTTCTCCCTATAATCCAAATGCTGAAAGTTCATAATCTGGCACTGAGACAAGCTGTGCAATATAAGATAAATATCATCTACAATAACAATACCTTCGAAATGTGGCTCATTTTATTCCAAAACTTAATCTACAAGTAAGAAGCTAACTCTTTTCTACTTACTGAGATCATGAAGCCCAATACTGACGACGATGATGAAATTAAAGCAACTCTGCTAAAAGTTGCAACTTGTAACACATAATTCACTCAGGTTTCGTTTGGGACGGCTGTCTTACTAGTTCTTAAAGCAGCTTTCTAGTACAAAAATTTACTAAAAATTTTTAAAAAGCAGTAAGAAAGCCGACCCAAATGAAGCCTAAATCTATTGACATTCATGAGAATCAATATACCTTTACAAACTTTAAGGACTTTCTCGAAAACCTCCATCCTACTTTAGCTAATAATAATCAAAGCTATCATATTCTTCCCGAGACCTAATCCAGCTCTACCAATGTTTCAGTCATTATCATGTTTCTTCAACTTCACCATTCCAAAACTAAGTATCTACCAACATTATTTTTCATATAAACTTAGCCACAAACATATGGCTCAGAAGTGCAAATCTTTATAAGGGCAAGCATATCACAAATAAGTTTAATCTGAAATCCACTAACCGTTGCATCTATATCTAATAGCTACCAGAAGAGCATAATATAATCCAAACTTATCTAATATGTAACTAAACTCATATTTGCTAGCATTTCCTCATTATAGTTTTCAATGGCAAGTTGCTCCTTCCTCTTCAAAGCATGATAAATTGATAATCTTTTTTTATGTACAACTTTTCACTTGAAAAAAAAAAATTGTCTTAGAACCAATCATGAAAATCACTTCTGCTATGTTTAAAGAAAAGCGCTTCTTAAAAGGTTTCCTTAGGTGTGGAGTCTAAATTCCCTTGAATCCTCTTGGATAAGGTTTGATTTTGGTTTTTCAAATTAATGGTTACCAAATTCAAAATCCTCTAACACTTAATTTTTTAGGACTGATGGATATTAAACTCATGATTCATTGAAACTTTATTTGTCAAGATTGATGACTACCAAACTTTAGATTCATTCACATTGTATATTTCATACCTACCACGTCATATTGCTCTATAAAAAGGGGAGAAATTAATGATTGTAAGAATGCACAATAAGAAAGGGGAGAGAGAAGTGCAAACCCAAAGAGGAATGAGATTCAGGTGCTTGCAAGAGGGAGAACTACTCTTCAAGAAGAAGAATGTACTGCCAGTTTTGGTTCCATAAAAAAAAATGAGCTTTTGATTGGATTCCTATGACATAGAAGAGGAATAATAGCAGTGGAAACATCATCAATTTATCCACACTCAGCCTTCTACTTGGCAGCAAGTGGTTGCATTTTATCACAAACTTTGATGAAAGTCCTATAATAGAGAAGGGAAGTAATAGCTGTAGCATCATAATCTCTTTCTCCCGTCAAACCTTTATTTTTACAGTAGTATCTGTTCATATCTTAAAGATAAAGTGATATCTTTATTCTTATTTATATAAAGTAAAATCTCTCCGTGCATCTTATTTAAAGCTCAATGGATTATTTGATCTTTGTATGATTAGAAATGTAGGTGAATCTCATATATCCATATAAACTTGTATCGTGTGATTGTGATCTTTAAGTATGTTTGTTAATCATATTTATTTGATCTTACTTCAAGTTGTATTACCATCCTAAAAATTGGTATCAAAGCAAGGTTATGAGTACTATTTCAATGAGCTTTGGACTTAAAAACTAAAATGCAAGGTGTATAATCCAACAAAATCTTGAAAAAGCACTAATGGAGCATTCGAAGATGCCTAAAATGAGTGAAGAAAACAAACAAATTGATAACATAGTTATCTAATATATATATATATATATATATATATATAATAACTGACACTACAGATTTGCTTAATATAGAGACACAGAGTGGTCAATCTTATTTGCATACAAGAAACAAAGACCGAGAGGGAATGGAAGATGCGGTCGTATTCAAAAAGGGAAATCAAAGGCAAGGCAAGCATAACTAGCAACAATGAGGCACGAGGGCTTAAATACGTGCAAGAGACAAAGCTTATGTAAGACCGTATCAAATGATGAGAGCAAATAGTTTTCTAGTATAAAAAATAATAATTAAAAATTCATTTAAAATATTGTAAGGTTGTGTCATAAGAATGTGATAATTACAATGTTGACTATGAAATGTAACTCATATAATCATGTATGTAAATACAAAAAGCATGAAGATTAATTATAAACTAACATACAATATTCTTCACCAGAAACCCAAGCACTACGATGTATAATCATTATAGCATTCAAACATTCATGAGGCATGGCAATTTCATTTATGGTCAAAATGCAATTTATGCATATCACCATAAATACATACATCCAAGGGTAATATAAAAAAGCCTAGAAGCTTACTAAGAGCACCATTAATGTCTGTATAAGAGAAACTTAAGGAAAGAGTCTACTAGTGTGCAATTTGAATTCAACATGCATGAGAATATGCTAATTACAATGTTGTCTATGAAATGTAACTCATATAATCATGTATGCAAGTACAAAAAGCATGTAGATTAATTATAAACTAACATACAATATTCTTCACCAGAACCCCAAGCACTATGATGAATAATCATTATAGCATTCAAACATTCATGAGGCATGGCAATTTAATTTATTGAACATGCAATTTATGCATATCACCATAAATACATAACATTCAGGGGTAATATAAAAAAGCCTTGAAGCTTACTAAGAGCACCATTAATGTCTGTAGTAGAGAAACTTAAGGAGAGAGACTACTAATGTGCAATTTGAATTCAACATGCATGAGAATTTTAGGAGGTAAATTGAAAAATCTAGAAACAATGGAAAACTATTTTCATGTTGAACAATTTCCAAGGGAAGAATCTAAACATGTACTTCCTCGTATGCATACAATCAAGCTCTTGCTCAAATTCAAACACAAGTTTGGTTTCAAATTCACATTTCTTATTTTGTTTAAGACTTATGCGCGTGCACTAGTGAAGGTTTAGACTTAAGCTCAAATCTAAGGTCAGTCGGCATCTGATAATTTTTTTTTGAACTTAAGATCAACATCAAGAGGAGGTTCATAAACTACAATATCCTTAGATGTTTCCATTCTGCATTTGATATCATGCTTGATTAAGAAAATCAGGGATAATAGGATTTATAGGGTTAGTAGAAAATTTTGCCTAAGGGAAGCAAGTCCCAAGACGTCAGAGTAAAAGGCATCTGAGATACTGCTCAAACTTTGGCTCTACATAGTTATGACAAAAGAAAAAAAAATTCAAATCTCTTGGTAGTTACCTAGTGATTCATGATTCGTACCTTTAAAATTTTCAATCACACTCATTTTCTTATCTAAGTTGTTTAAATTGATCATGCAGCCGGGTATATGATCTATATCAACCCACCTATTAGTGACAATATTTTTTTAAAGCGCCTTTAGTCATATTCAGCATGCCCAAATAGTTAAGATAGTAAAGATAACGCCAATGTGATGGAATCATAATCAACATCTATTAAGACACTTTGATTGCACCTAAAAGTTTCATCTCAATAAATCTAAAAAGCAAATATGATGAACAACTAAAAGAAGCTTTCTGAATCACTCCACCTATTCATGCAACGGGCAGCTTCTCCTCTTATAACTTCTCCCCAACTTCCCGTGATTGCTTATTATTCTTGACTTCCCAGTTCTTGCCTTCCTCCATTTTTGTCATGATTCACAACTCTACAACTCCCTTTATGCCTTATGTTGTGATCGAATTTGGCACTAGTAGCTTTTTGAGCGATCAGGTTTGTGTGACTTCTGCAGCTTTTCGAGACATTTGTGGTAGCTTTCTATTGCAATATTTGACGATTCCTACAACTAGTCTTCTTTAGCTTCCATTATCAAAATTTGTTTGGTAATAGTATGTGATTTTGAGGGGTTTCTTCCTTATAAATAGTAGTCTTGGGTCTATATAAAAACAAATTTGTTATAGATGGAACTGCTATTCCGTCAACTTACTAAAAGTTAATTCCTATGTCAAGTGAGAGGCTTAAGATTTTTTGGAGAGTTTTTCTCCTTATAGAAGCATGTGGTTTGATTCTTCCATTTTGAGAACTTCTTTCATTCAACTTTTCATTCCCTCCCCAAATATTTCTTATTGGATTTATTATGGAATTATTTTTAGTTAAATGAGGATGAGGTGTTGAGCTTAGGGAAGCCTAGTCTTCTAAAAAAGTATATTTTTAAGCTATTTTCAAAAAATAATTCAAGCATCCATAATTTGTAGTATTTCAACTACATGCATTGCATTATAAACAAATTAAAAATTAAAATTGCATTAGTTCTAAAAGCATACTATCATTCATAAGTATAGAGCTACTGATTTTATCTAGATACCGGCCCTGATTTCCAAAAAAACTTAAATAGCTTGCCCATCTTTTATAAGACTAGACAGTATGGTTTTGAGACTACTAGATAGTTTAGCTGGCTTTCTTTTTCAGGTAAAATATAAGTACAGATTGCACTTCTTTCAATAGGTTCTAATTACTGCATTATAGTACCGAACTTAGATCTAGGTTCCAAGGAAGATCAAAAAATAATAAGTCCTCACCCTCTAAAAAAATAATCCACCTTTCTAATAAAATGCCAACTTGAACAATAAATCCTCTCTTAAAATATAAAACCCAACATAGGATAGATTGGGGTTGCCTCTGAGCTTATCAGAATCCGGCATCTCCTACTTTTCCTCCTGTGACCAGCTAATAACTGCTCAATATTAAGTTATCTAGATATCGGCCCTGATTTCCAAAAAACTTAAATAGCTTGCCCATCTTTTATAAGATTGGACAGTATAGTTTTGAGACTACTAGATAGTTTAGCTGGCTTTCTTTTTCAGGTAAAATATAAGTCCAGATTGCACTTCTTTCAATAGGTTCGGATTACCACATTATAGTACCCAACTTAGATCTAAGTTCTGAGGTAGATCAAAAAATAATATGTCCTCACCCTCTGAAAAAATAATCCACCTTTCTAATAAAATGCCAACTTGAACAATAAATCCTCTCTTAAAATGTAATGCCCAACATAGGATAGATTGGGGTTGCCTCTGAGCTTCTCAGAATCCGGCATCTCCTACTTTTCCTCCTACCCGCTAATAACTGCTCAACATTGAGTTTTCTCCTTGAAAAATTCATATTTATTTACTTATCTTCCACTTTGTAATCAAAGGGTATGAAATTACTGCTTTAATAGAGAATTTTCTTGGGAGTACCTCTAGGATGTAATTAACTATAGGAGCTTGCCATTATAAGGAATTGAGAACTCCATATTAAAATAAAGTAATAAACCTTATTTTATTCCTATAAAAGCAGGGGAAAATAGCTAGAAATGCAAATTGTTTTTTCAAACTCATTTCTACTTTCTTTCAAATATATTTGTAGTATATCATTATCAACTCCCCATATGGTACGATATTCTACTTGTTATATTTAATTTTAAAAATGATGAATTTTATAAAATTCATTTTTACTTTTGGATACCTTGTAGAAGAATGTGTCTTTTGAGATGATATATTATTCTCCTTGTTATCTTTGATTATAGGAATGACTAAATTTTCAAAACTCAGTTCTGTTTTCAAATATTTTCTATAAAATTTCATATTCATCAACTGAGATGATATATTGTTATTATTTGAATTTTGTTTGATTATAGAAATGTCACTTTTCTACAACCCTATTTTAATATTGAAATCATAATAGAATATTATTTCAATCTTCCAAGATAGTACTTTATTCTCAATACAATATTCAATTACAAAATAGGAGAACTCTGAATCTGCATATCATTTATTTTCCCCACAATGTGCATCTACTGCTCTAAAATCAAAAAGGCCCAAAAGTGCATATGCCGATTGAGTTTTAAATTGATTGTTGTTTGATATGAGTTTTTGTTTAAGCTTGGGGCTCACAACACTACTGTAAATGAAGCTCAAAGAACCACAGTTATTATCAAGCAAAGTGAAATCCCAAGTGATATACTTATACTATAACATTGGCGAAAATCGGTAAGTGAAACTTCCTATTTTTCATTAAGGGGAAGACTTGATGGTGGATCGTATAACCTTTGCCTTAAGGGCAAGGAAGACAAACATTGCGATTTGCAACCTCAAATTTAGGATGTCCCATGAGGGTATTAGTTTCTTTATATCTAATTGATTGATGTAGTGATTGATTAAGCTTTAGAGATAATGCAATCTACAAATGATTAAGCAAATACCTTATGAAAGAGCAAGTGCTAGGGTATATAGGTCTCCCAAGATACATGAACAAGTTAGTGTATATCGCATCTAGCAATTGGGGCCTTCATTTGGGAATGAAATTAAGTGTCTACTTGTTAGGTGATAGCCTTTTCTCCTTTTGCTACTTTATTAAGATAGTGGTGGGGCTAAACTAAATTTATGCATGAATTGTATTTAAAAATTGGTCAGGCTGACCAAACATCTTTGAAAGATAATATTGATTAAATTTAATTACACGCTATCCTTGATTTATTTGCGTTGAACTCATTACAAATTTTGAATATCCTGACATTTGTAAATTCTTCATAGAATACTTTAAGTTTGTAGTCATTGAGATGATTTTACTCAAGTGTGGAGTCCAATAAGGCAAGACAAAGGCCACATACCAATTATATAATAATAAAAGAGAGTTACCTCACCTTTAAGAATTTTTTAAATTTTAGAAAATGTTTTGTGAATAGTTTAATAATATACTATATTAGTAATGTTCTCGAGTTGTGGGACCTACTATAGCAAATTACATATTTCCCTTCACCAACTCGTAAAGATGAACTCCCCTAAGTTCAAATGTGAGGGTTAATTACGTAATTTAATAGAATTGTGAGCCTCATTACTATAATTCAAAAGTTCCATGCTCTTTATTAAACCATAAAGAGAGAATCCATTAGATTAAAAGATTTTTTAGAATTTTAGGGTATTTAATAGTATATTAAGCTTAGCCCTAATATTAGTGCACGTAGCCTCATAAATGTGTTCTTCGTATATCAAAGGATCCGATGCTAATGTAGTGAAACCAAAGGTCCCAAGATAGCAACATTTCTTTTAAATTGGTCATCAAAGCTTGATTGATCTACTAATAATTTTAGAAAATAATTTTTTTAGAGGCTATGAAAGGATAGGTTTTGTTTGGAAGGAAAATATGAGAAACTCTAAATTAGAGGCTTAGATTGTTATGTGACTAATAGAGGTGTTTTTATGACTTTTGAGTGAGCTGGAAGAAAATTATGATTTTTAAGTTAGTGGCTTGTGACGAAAAAATAATCTTCATGTATTGATGTTTTGGCTTTGCTATCTTTAGGGTAATGAGGAGTTGAGGCATTAGGAAGTTGAGTGGGTGAATAGGGGATGTTGGGGAAGGTTTGAAGTTCTTAGAGGGATCATGAGATTGAAGGAGGCTAAGATCTAGGGGTTAGCTAAGCCTAACTAGTGGGAGGAGTTGAATTGAGGATGTAACAAGGAGGATAAAGGAGATGATTAAGGACTAACCGAAACTTTGCGTGATCAGCCACCAAGTTTCACCACAGAGTAGAGTAGACACCAAGCATTTCCTTGTGATATTTACACAAGTGAATGATCATTTTAATCAATGAATCTCAAGAGCATAAAGCATTGGCTATTTATATGCTGTCTCAAACCTGCCAACCAAGGATTCTTTGAAAAGTCTTTGAATCTAATAAACTCCTATTAAATTGATTAATTATATATCTTAAAGCAAAAGGAAAAAATATTAAAAAAATTTAAATTTAAAAGCTTCCAAAATGGGTGAATTTTGGTTAAGACAAAATAGGAAGGTGGAATGATTTTAAGAGCATGCAATTTTTCAATCTCTATCATCTCTTAATTGGCACAGCTAACCCTAGCATCAAGAGACCTAACTCTATGCTTCCTAATTATTCCTTATTGACTCTAAAGAAAAATGGGGTCAGCCATGCACTTGCTTGGAGAGTTATGCAATTAGATGAACCCAATTTTTGATAACTGCCTTAGTATGTAATCCTATCCATATCATGTGAGTTGATTCTACATTAAATCCACCAAACCTTAAAAAAACTCTAGTTTACTTAGTTAAAGTCCATGTATAATCCATTTGGTCAAGGTAAGCTTTTTCAAGTCTAGCTAGTAATCAAAGTGAAAGGTTTTGATTTTTTATTTGACTAGGACTCTACGTGATGTGCTTGTAGGTGCGGAGAGCTCTTCTAAAATGATACTGTCAATATCCAAAAGCTATGTAGTCTTGGTAGCTGGGAATTTTGACTTGCATTTCCTTTCAGCAAGTCTCCACTTGCAAGGTATCTCAAGTCCTTATCATATAGAAAATCAAATTCTACGACAACAATATTAGATTTCTATTACATCTGACTTGTGCCTTCAAGGTCATTGACCTTAACTTATTTGAAGTCCTGCTCTAATACCAATATAACGTAGAAATAGAGGATTTTTATGGTGAAGGCAGTAACTGATAGTTGGCCGCTTAGGATTTTTATAGAAATATTATGTAGGAAAGAAGAAAATGGATATTAAGGTTTTAAATAAATTTGGAGCAAGAGTCTCTTGGGCAAGAAATGACAGACTTTCTTTGGACGGAAAGGGTTCGGAACTCTAAATTACAGGTTTAGAATATTAAGAAATAAATTGAGGCGTTTTATGACTTCTCAACAAGCGGGTAGAAAGATAAAACTTTCTTTGGATGCTAACGGGAAATTATCTGCTTATATTAAGGTTTTAGCATGGGTATCTTTAGGGTAATGAGGTGTTCAGAACTTTGGAAGTTGAGTGGGTTTTGTGAGGGATGTAGGGGGGAGGTTTGGAAGTGTTTGAGGGGTTGAAGGGTTGAAGGGTTGAGAGGTTGAAGGAGGTTGGCGTCTAGAGTTTGGTTAAGCTTAGCTAGTGGGAGTTGAGTTGTGAAGGAAAGAAAAAAAGCTAAAACATCACCAAAACCCTAGAGTATTAGCCACCACCTACGATGCACGGACACGGACATGGCAACACGGACACAGCTCAACACGGATACAGGACATGGATTTTTTTAAAATATAGGACACGGGTATAGGGAGGACACGGCAAAATAATTTTTGTAATACAGTATATAGAAATTAAGGTAACATCATATTAGAAAAGACTACCAATAATAAATCAATATCATGATAATTTATTTAGCTTATAATATAAAATATTTAGTACAAAACATCTAGTACAACCACAAAAATATAAGCAAAATATTATTTAGTACAACATCAAGTTTCAACTACTCAGTAGAAGAAATGCTAGAATTAGCTTTAGAGGTTTATCTTTGACCTTCAATATCATCATCATTGAATATAATTGCTTCCAACTCTGGTTCATCAAGAGAAAGATTTGCAATCTCCAATATTCATATATCATCAAGGGACTCGAATCCATCTTTAGCAACATCCCACATCTTGTTATCACCTATCATATAAAGTGAGGTATTCCTTGATAGAAGACGAAGATTTATATTCACACAAACTAAATCTTTAGTCTGTTGTGGAGTTATTTTATTCTTCTTCATTGATTGAATAAATTAATATGTACTCTAATGTCTCTCACAATAAGAGGAGGATGAAACTTGACCAAGAATTTTTATTGTTATTGTTTGAAGAAGAGTGTTGAAGCTCAATGAATCAACCACCACATCTTTAGATTCATCCTCCATCTATCAACCAAATATTCTTAATCACCAAAAGCTTCTAATATCTAAAAAACTTTGCAAGTTCTATATTAATCTTTCTTCTCTTCTCATTTGGAAAATATCGTTTCAAATATTTTTCTCATATTTGAAACTTCTAAATCTTTTTGTGGTGAGACACGTTGAGGGTCTTCTTGTAACATGATTCCATAATGGCATCGATCAGCTTCTACATATGGCTCTTCTGAACCTTGGCCTAATCCACTCCCACCAATACAAAAGCTCATTTTGCTTTTAAATACACTGAGAAAATAAAGAAATAAAATTCAAAATAGCTTCTCTATTTTTGTTCTTTTCTACAAAAATCAATTCCAACAATGCAAAATAAAGAAACCTTTTGTGTAAAAAAAATATCAATAATTCGTAATGATGCATGTTAGTATTAAAACCTAATAACTTTCTCTACGTTCAACGTAATGGTCTTATAGAAATTTTCCCTATAAACCAACACAACTACCATTATTGCGCAAGATAGGATTAACTTCAATTAATCATGAAAGCTTAATCACTGAAGTATAAGAAGACAAAGTAATAAAGGACCACAATCAAATCCCTATAGTTAATGAATAAAGCAAGTAAATTTCATTTGAGCAAACGGTTGAATGAAAAATGCAAAACCAAAACATGCACATGGAAGAGAAGTGTCGAGGGGATGCCTGCTGTTACATATTGAAACGAAGAAAATGATATTTCATACAAGAAAATTTCACTGAGACAGACTCGTGAATTTCAAAACTAATAAGAAATACAAGTCTAAATTGATTCAGTTCCAATGAAACAAAATAAATAAAATTTTATGTATAAATAAATTAAATATGCAGATCAGACTTCTTGAAATCAAACTTAAAGTACAAATATTGAATAATATGAGAAGCTATAAAGAGAAACAAATACCTACAATGAAAAGAAAGGGAACAACACATAATTGCAAATAAAGCTACTTGAAATGAGCAATAAGAAATGAGATATCAGAATGACAGATTACATGAAAAACAAGATCTTGGTCCTTAAACAAAGAATACTCTGCATGATTTCTGTGAGGCGGTGTGAGCTGAGAAAATAAAGCAGTGTGAGATGTCAGAAACTAAAGCTGACTCCCTCCTATGCCTTCGACGGCTCACATGCGAGCAGATGACGAAGAAGTTGACTCCCTCCTTGATAGAATACGACGCTCCCTCCTCTGCCTTCAACGGCTCGCCTACGTGCCGATGGAGGTTGGCCGACTACAAAGGAACGAGGAAGATGACAAAGAAGCACTCGGTTTGGCCTCACCTGCGCGCAGAAATGACGAAGATGCCTCAGTTTGTCCTTGCCTCGCACTGTAAAAGAAGACTAAGGGGGTGTTTGGCATAAGATTGGATAATTTACTAAATCCTGTAATTTCGGATTTAGTAAATCATGGACTTATAAATTCTGAATTGTGTTTGATATGATAATTTTTAAATCCTGTTAAATCTGTTGACCCCTAAAATAAAATCTGAAAATCTTAAACTTGATAAAGAAATTTCAGTTTAAATGTGTATTGCATTGGATTTTACTATGCACTAGTTGAGGAAGCGATCAAATTGGAGAAAATTAAGCTTCCATTAATGGAGTTAATTTGCACAGAAAAAATTTCTCTTCTATCTATATTGAACCAGGTGGTATAAGAAAGACAACTCTCTAGCAACATGTTTGTGAAGATGGAATGACGAAGGAATTCGATCTTAAAATGTGAGTTTGTGTTGCCAATAACTTTGATAAAAAAAAAGGGGGTCATTACAATAGCTCCACCCTTTAAATCCACCCGTTAGCATCTTTTCCCTCCAAAATCGACATCTTAAACTTTCTCACCCTATGATCATCATCGCCCCAATAGCTTCTTTCTTCTCCAGTGTAGCGAGTGGTGTGATCCCTCCATGTTTTCCACTCCTCCAAATCAGCTCTCCGATCTTCATCATCCCAATTTCTTCGTGGGACATACCCTTCACATGTTACGCTCCTTGGAAGTGGTTCCAAAGGTGGCATCTCCTCTTCTTTTCCCAAAATTTTCACCTCCTGATCCTCCCTCACCATCCCTATATTAGGGCTTCCCCCACTTCCTTGTTCGCTAAATAGTGCTCTTACCTCCAATGATGTCGTTTTATCATGAAATTCTAACATCATTTGAATCATCTCTTCTAATTAGAAAACATGCCCTCAATTGCTGAAATTTGCTCATTTCAGATTTCCAACTTCCCCATCAAGTCTCTCATCCATCGCATTAACCTTATTAGCCGCCATAGGTCCCAAAAAAGGTGTTATGATAACAATTTGGTAGGAATCCAACCTCCACGCAGCAAAAATAGCAATAATGAAGAGAAAACGTAGCAGAAATCAGCAAGAAAGAGTGAGATATCGGCATAATAAACCAAGATACAAGTTGATATACTATTCGAGAGGTAGATTGACTCTCCACAAACCCTAAAAGCGGCTAGGAACAATTCCAAAGAAAACTACAGCAAAACACAATTCACATAATAAAAATAAAGCAACATAATTTACCCTAAATAAACCTTTTTAAGTCCCTCCCAAATCTAAATTAAAATCAGCCCTCTTTCCCTAAATAAACTTTCTAATTCTCTCCTAAGTCTGAACTCAAATTAGTCCTCTTTCCCTAAATAAACATTCCAAATTTCCTCCCAAATTTGATTTTCTATGGTAAGTAATTAAAGGTAGAATTAATCCCCTTTGAGCCCTCCTCCCTCTTTGCCTGCCACCCACATTAGTAGGGACCATAGGCTCAACCTGTCTATCAAATATCCATCAGCTTCTGGTCCCCATGTTTTGCATTTTTTAAGAGCATTAATTTCTTCTCTCATGACATTATTCTAATTCACATTAATTAAAGCTTCAAAGATTATTTTTGGAATAGAAATAGTATGCAGGATAATAAAGAATGATTGATAATTATGAGAAAGGTTTTTGTACAATCAAAAACAGTATAAGAGATATTTAATAGAAATTATTGTATATATATTTATAGGCTCAACAATTCCCCTAACAAATTTAGTGAAAGGAATACATTTGGTTGATTGGACTGGTGTAGATTGAGATATCTTTCTTCTAAAGTAAATCTATAATGACTATGTGAGAAGTGGTTCTAGTATAGGCTCGGTTTAGGTAAAAGTAGTTAGTTTATGAATAAGGTTGTTTGCTGGAATGAGGGGTAAGGAAGAGCAATGTAAGAAAAAAAACTCATTTGTGAATAACATCAGCAAACAGATACACCTTACTTGTGAAGGGATGGTAGCATTTGTATTATGTAGGAGAATAGTAAATGAAAACACATTTAATTACTCCAAATTATATTTTCATCTATTTTGAGAAAGTGTATGAACAAGAAAAAATACTTACCTTTTTTTTTTTTTTTTGACAAATAACAGCAAATACAATGATACTCTAATTAGATCCACCAAAGGCATGTAACGAAAATAGTCTCCGACTATTAAAAAGGCTTATTTTAATCCCTTAATTTTAAAATTGGGACCTAAATAATCTCATGAAATGACTAATTTTGTTCCTATTGAAAAACCAAGGGATCAAATTAGTAGTTTTATATAGTCGGAGACTATTTTGACCCTTCAGAAAAAGTTTAGGGACCAATTCAATCATTTTCTATTTATGATTTATAAGTGTAAGCTTTCCAACCTGAAGCTTAGCCTCAATAAAACATCTAGCAAACTTAAGATATAAACCACCTTCAGTAAACCACTCATCTTGCAGCATTTGTCTATTAAATTAAATCAGCCAACCAATTATTTTAAACACCACTAAATAATTTTATAACTAAGCAAGCATTTCTCTAATATTTCTCCAAATAATGTTGATAATCCTAACATCAAGGCTTAAGTAATTAGCATTATTAACTAATCAAGTGAATCAATCATATAACTTATAATAAATATCTTATTGACCAAGTAATTAACCACTATGATTAGGGTCTAATTAGCCACAAAAGAGTTGACCATTACGGGTTGTTTGGCTACAATTAAGATTTAATAATTCTTGTAAATCCATATTTAGTAAACCTTACGAGAGTTAAAACCTAAAAATTATTTGGCATAATAAATATTAAATTTTGCTAAAAAATATTGATACTTTTTTTGTTATTTATTCAATATCAGATACCTAATAGAGAAATTCTTAAATTTGTTATATACTATGAATCATAGGATTTAAAAATTATTGAATTTAACCAATAACAGGGATGAAACAGGATTTATCAAGATAATAGGATTTAAAATACATAAAATTCTGTTTGGCAAGTGATGTGAACCTGATTGTAATTAGCTTAGTAGTTGAAAAGGCTAATTAGTAGCAAGTATGCCTTGCAATCCTATAAATACCACCAATTCAGGAGTATAAGGGGATGATGAAATGAATGAATGTCCCCTTTCTCTATTTATTTTCTCTTTTTATTCTTTTAGCAAATGACAAAGCAGCTCAAAATGCTCCAAACAAGAATTAATTTTCTATCATTGGTGCTCTTGTTGAGAGATACCTACACCAAAATCCATTGTCATTCACATCTACCAAACCTTCCACCAACTACACTTCACACACAATCAAGCAATCTCACCGCAACTTCTTTGACCTCTATCTCCCTAGCATCAACTCACCAGCCCAAGAAACCAAATGATGCTCAGCTCAACCTTGTCGCTAACGCTAGTTTCGGTAAATCCTGTCACAATTTCCATCCAAGATCTTTGCTTGAACCACCACAAATTGATCCCACCATTCTCCCTCACTATAACAACCAAATCCATGCTCACAGCGCCTTCTATCAACCCTGTGATATAAGGTTCAGTATTTCATCATCATATCCTTGCTCATGCTGCTCTATCCCAGAGCAAACAAGATCCAACACCACAACTCCTCATATTGTAGACTCCCTCTTCACTCGTTCCGAGTTTGGTTATTGGAAAAGTTCGGTTCTTATTTCAAAACCTCATGTCGTATCCCATTAATGTAAGTTTCATCCATGTCACACCATTCCACAAGATCATCCATCAAATATATTGCCAAGGATCATGGCGCTTAGTGCACAAGCCGAGCTAGCTAATTTTGTGTTTGCATTCTTCTGCACATCATTACGTTCTTGTTTCTCAAGAATCACAAGAATAAACTTATTTTTTGTTATCTATTCACTATAAATAACAAAGAATTAATTGTTCAAAGTTGTTTAGTGAAACCAAATTTTAACAAAGAATAATAGAGATTAACATCATGATTCAATTTTTAATGGATTACGACAATTATTTAATTGATGGTTTGTACTGCAAGACTTGATAATTTGGATAAAAAAGGTAGCATCTACCTTTGTTGTCTTGAAAGAAATTAGTTTGTGGTTACTTAGATTGCATGTTCAATGCAAATTATGGACAACATCAACAAACTTTATTTCCAGTGTCTCTTCATTCTGCAGAAAAACTTGAAGAGATTATTAACTTGAAGAGATTATTTTCAATTTTCTTCGAGCAAATGTAAAAGAGGACATGGCCAAGTATATTGTCTCCTTTTTGCAAACCTCAAGACCAATTCAAGGATTAATGCCCTTATGAAGTTTCCTTCTCTGTTATGGATGCTACAAGGATTGATATGATTATTGAAGATAAGATGCGGTACAAACCTACATTGTATATTCGTTTGAAGCACTAATCGAGTTCATCAAGTGCCCATCAATGTATCTTCTTTTAGGAATTCAATGTTGGTTTAGTGTGCAAGCAGGCACTGCTTCGGATATTGTGGCTGAATGGAGGGCCTCCTCCACCGAATCAACTGGGAAGTCCGACCTTGAGAGCAAAGTCGTTGTGAGAGGTGGAATAATGATGTGAACCTAAATCTAATTAGCTTAGTAATTCAATAAGGCTGATTAGTAACCTAGGTATACATTGTAATCCTATAAATAATGAAATGAATGAATGTCCCCTTCCTCTCTCCATTTTCTCTTCTCTTTCTTTTGGAAGTGTTTGAACAGCTTGAAATGCTCTGTAATGGAATTAGGTTCCTATCAGCAAAATTCAAGCCAAATTTTGCTTAAAGCCTGTCAAACAAAAGGATGCCAAACAGCACCTTAGCATCCGTAGTTTATATCGCACAATAGCTAAAGGAAGAACATGCAAGGTGAACGAATTAATTCTAATGACCTCTCCTGCTGGCAACTCGCAGCCAACGGCAAGAGAAAGTAGAAGGAAAGGAAAGGCACCTTATCATTAGCTCGATCCGCCTATGGAAATCTAAGGCGGCGGTGGGCACTCCTCCAATGTCTTTCGGCCCTCTCGCTCTGAATCTCCTTTTCATTCTCCAAACTCTGCTTGATCTCTCCATTCTTTCATCTACGTCCTCTCTCTCTCCCTCCCCACCACCCTACGGTTCCGCTGTCATTAAAATAAACACTTTGTTCGTGTTATGTTGAAAAATCAGAATTTAACCTATTTTAAAAATTCTTTTTAATATATACATATAGTTATGTTGGGATGAGAAGTAAACACCGCAAAAAGCAGTAAAAAAAAAAAACATCAAAAGTTAACGTGTAAAAATGCAAAATAGAAAAAAAAAATTATGGAGCCACGTTATGATAATAAATTCATAATAAAAATGGGGATAAATAATTGTAAATATATCTTCTCTCTCGCTCTCTCCTTGCTTTCTTCTCACATATACAGTTCTACTTATCTAACAATACAGAAATATAAGATAAAGCTAAGTAAATAATTCCAAGGGATACAACACTTTAGAAAAATGAGAAAAAAAAATGTTCAGTCTGTCTCACAACACTGCGACGCCAGTTTGGGGAGTTGCGGTGTTCAAATCTCTGTCTTGATCTGCTGTTATGCTCAAGCTCACAGTGTTGCGGCATTCCAGAGTGCTACAGTGTCATGTCTTCACCGCTGCGGTGTTCCAATCTTTGTCGTTCAACGTTTGGGGCGCTTGGGTACATAGCATTGAGGGCCGGAGGCATTTTACGAAAAAAAAAAAAAATTTCAAGCTCGATGAATGTAATTGCCCGTATTTTAACCCGTAAATAATTTTTTTTGAAGACATTATAAGTCAAAATTACAAACTATCTTCACCATAGCATTGAGATTGTAGTATTTTAATTACATGATTTTTTCATAATTTTTTAACACCGATGAAATTTTTTAAGAAATTGACACATATTAGTACAAGTTAAAATTTTAAGATAGATGTGTCTGTTTTGCAAACCAGTTTTTCTAATATTTTTTAAATAAAATGATTAATTTTATAAATATTTTTCTATAATTTTTAAAGCCCAAAAAAATATTATATAAATTTTATACTAAACATTTTTTATTTTAGTTAATTATATAATATTAAATTATTATTTTAATTAAAATATTCTAAGTCATGCACTAAAACATTTTTAAAAGCTTATCCCTATTCATTTTCTGCAATAGAGAAGGGTAATGAGAAAATAAGGAAGAAAGTGAGGAGAGAGAAAATAAGGAAGAAAGTGATGAGAGAGAAAATAAAACTTGATATTTGGAGGTCGCAGAGCAATTTTTGTTTATCGACGATGTTGAGAGATTTTCTCGTCTCGTTGTAAGGAATTGTTATCATATTTTTTATTTCAAGGATTTTGTGATTTTAATATTTTTCCAATCAAATTTATATTTACATTACCAAAAATTGAGAATAATTTTGTTTTGAAAAGATTTTTACATCGTAACTTTTTATATGTTATAAAAATCAAGATTTTATAAAACTTTTAAGTATTTATTTGAGATTTTACACCATGTAATTTTGAAAAATTGGTAATTTTAGCGTAACTTTTTATATGTTATAAAAATCAAGATTTTATAAAACTTTTAAGTATTTATTTGAGATTTTACACCAAGTCATTTTGAAAAATTGGTAATTTTAGCCTACTCTAAAATTTATTTTGACATATATAAATAGTTATTTAGTTCAATAAAAGCTTCAAAATATTGTTATATACAATTTCTGATAATTTGATCGATTAATTTCTAAAATATGAATTTTCACACAATAGGATTTTTAATTTCCTACCATCATAACATCTTGACACTTTCTAAATTAAGTTCAATTATACTTTATTTATTACAATACATTAGATATGAATATAGATATGTGATTGAGATTAATGTTATAGTACTTTGATAATAATATATGTGTAAAAGATAAGTATAAATTGGTTGACCCATTGATCAGAGATTAATTGACTTATATAAGATGGTGAGCCGATGGACTTTCCTTTAAATACAGTGATTTGGTATTATCTTCTATTGATTCATATGATAAACTGATTGGAAGTTATAAGAAGATGGTTACTATGCCGATGAGTGAAGAGTGACGACTCTGTTTACTATGCTAACGATTATTGATATTAACACCGATACTGAAAAATACCGTGATACTAAAATTATTACTTATTTAATATGACTATTGAAATGAATGTTGTTGAGGCACTGTTCATATTACTATTTATATTTATTATTAACAATGTTACTGATTTATTGATGCAAAAATTATTGTATATTTTTTGAGCAAGTGATATATAGGATATATTGAGCATATTATTATAATATTGATTTAATACTAATATAGAATAATTGAATTGCATGTGTACATTCCTTTATGATTTTACTACATTGATTTAATTTCAATAGTCTTTATTGATGTTTTGATTTGATGCTTTATCCTATTTATGTATTGATTGGTATTATGAATACGACGATTGATTTATAGATTTAATATTCATACTGGTTTATTGCTTTATTGGCTTCTATACCATTGTATTTTACTATTTATATATTATATAAATACTGCATATGAATTTTATTATTTCTGTACTGATTAAATGATCATATAAATACTACTGCTATGATTTAATCACTAACATGCATATTGCTCATTTACCATATTTTGAATTCAGTTGTAGGTTTTGGTGACCTGTTGGGCTTTTTATGTAATAACCCGTATTTTGACTTTGTCAATTTTTTTCTAGAGTTATTATAACTTCAAATCATAATTTGTCTTCACCATAATATTTTTATTATACTATTTTATTTACACGATTTTTTTTGTAATTTCTAGGGCATCATAATTGGTATCAGAACATAGTTGTTGGAAGAATTGATTGTTATTAGAGCTATAAGAATTGATTGAGAGTTAGGTACATTGGGTAGATTAAGGTGCATTTGTTTACATACATAGTTGAATGACATGTGATAGAATGAATCACATGATTGTATGATTTTTAATGAGTTTTGATTTTGATTTGAGTTTTAATTGTACGAATTTGGTTAATATTGATTTTGTGCCCAAATCCTTAAGGAAAAATGTCATGGACGACATTTTCTTAAGGTGGATAAATTGTAATAACACGTATTTTAACTTCGTCAATTTTTTTCTTGGAGTTATTATAACTCCAAATCGTAATTTGTCTTCACCATAATATTTTGATTGTAGTATTTAACTTACACAATTTATTTTTTGTAATTTATGGGGCATCACATTTTAGCTCATTATATGTGGTTAAATAATTTCAGGTCAAAGAAGAGGATCAAGAGTTTGAGGCTAGTTAGGTTTTTCATTTTCTGTTTCTCTTTGTTTTAGTTTTTTTTTTTTATACTCAGGATAAAATAGTTATGAGATAATTATTTAGATCCTGAGTAGTGTATATAATTTTTTTAAAATGAATACATATGTATATATGACGTTTTGAATTCTAGAATTTTTTTATTATTATTTATTTTTTATAAACAAAATTAGATAATTCGGATTATTATTTATTAAAAGATAACAAAAAATATTTTTTTCAATTTAGATTATGGTGCATCACAGGGAGGAACCCCCGCATTCCTCCCCCCAACAAGCATGATAAACTTTGAGGTCCAAACCAATAAAATAACCCGATTGATCAACATAGATTTCACACATAATAATCTCCCACTTAGAACTAATTGATCAATCCATCTCCCAATCTGTAACACTATTCATAGCACCTGTAGTGTGGCTCACCCCTACTCTCATCCTTCATGAAGTCCCACTGAAGTTACACATAACTCAGTTTATCATTTGCCACCATCTTCATTAGCATGTCTGCAGGATTATCAATCCTGTGCTTTTTTTTCAAAGATTAACTGAACATCTTCCAAAAGCGACCATATAAAATGATATTGAAGGTGTATGTGCTTCGTCCTGGCATGAAATGCAGCATTCTTGTCTTGATGTATATCACTCATATTGTCACTATAAATCTTCCCGTTCCTTTGCCCCTTCCCAAATTCTATCAAAATTATTTGTAACCAAATCATCTTCTTATTAGCATTAGTGATAGCAATATACTCCGCTTCTATGGTTGAGAGCCCAACAATATTCTATAACTTAGAAATCTAATTGACTGCAATCTTTTCCAAAGTGAAGATATAACATGGTGTTCTCTTCCTCATATTAAGATCACCACCAATATAAGAATATACATATCCTTGTAGATCAAACCCTGTACCACCAAAGTAAAGAGCTTTGTCAATTGATCCTCTCAAGTACCTGAGAATCCACTAACCACTTCACAATGAAGTTTTCCTAGGTTACTCATAAATCTTTTTACCACTCCCATTACATATGCTATATCAGATCTCGTGCAGATCATAACATGCATTAAACTTCCAACTATTGAAGCATATGGAGTTCTCCTGATCATATGTTCTTTCTCTGCTTCAAATTTAGGTGATTGTTTCTTGGATCACTGAAAGTGACTATCCAAGGGAGTGCAAACAGGCTTTACCTCTCTCATGTTGAATCTCTAAAGCACATTTTTAATATAATCTACCTGAGGCAACTTTAGTATACGTGAACTTCTATTTTTACTGATATGACCAAGTCTTCGATACCAAAGTCCTTCATCAACATTTGAATATACTACTCTAATAGAATAAAATTTTCTATTGATAACATAAAGTGTGCCTTCAATACTGCCACGAGCTACAACCATTTCCCTTTTTGTCACCTTCCACAAATCTCCTGTGAATGATGTCACATGGCCCGACTTTGCAAGCTAACTAATAGAAACTAAACTCCTATTCAGATATGGAACTTGTCTAACATTCTTGGTCTCTAAACTGACCCATCCGACATTCAAATATTAGCATCTCCTTGTCTAATAATGATGCAAGGCTTATTGTCTCCCAAATACACTTTATCCAAAACACCTTGAGTATAGTTCTTAAATGTTTTCTTGTTGGGACTTGCATGAAAAGAAGCACCTGAATCTATAACCCAAGATTTAGAATTATCCAGAGATAACAATAAAAAATTTGATTGATCCTCTTCTACAGATACATTAGTAAAATAACTTTTATCTTGACCTCCACCACTTCTATTCTTTTGAACAGTACAATCCTTATTCAAGTGACCCTTCTTTTCACAGCTCTAGCACACAACTTTTCCTCTACCTGAAGTAGACTTTCCTCTACTAGATTTAGATCTCTCTCTATTTGGATTCCTCTCTAAACCACTTCCTCTTGCTTCAACATTTAGAACAGAACTTGAAGATTCACCATTCACCCTCTTGTGAACTTCTTCATTAAGCACAACCCTCATAATGTCTTCAAAGTTCAGCTTTAAACTTTCTGAAGAGTACTCACAGCAGTAACATGCTCATCCCAACTTTCTATCAATGAAGATAACAATAGGAATTCCCTCACCTTATCATAAAAATTGATGTCAACTGAACATAATTGACTCATCACTGTGTTTAGGTTATTCCGGTGTTCCACTAATTGGAAGTTGCCCAACATCTTCATACAAAATAACTTCTTCATCAAAAACACTTTGTTTGAGGTTGATGTCTTCTCATACATCTTAGTCAGTACACCATGAGATCAACCATAATCTTCTCATTTACAATATTGAATGTAACATATGAGAAAAGTAAAAGTCGTATCAAATTTAGTGCAGTACGATCAAGAACCTCCCACTCCATAGTCATAGAATATGGCTTCTTGTTGATTCCTTCCAACGACAAATACAACTTCTTCTAATACAACATATCTTCAATTTGCATCATCAAGAATGTGAAGTTTGAACCGTTGAGCTTCCCAATCTTGTACATTGATTTATCTGCCATTACTACCACTCAAAATGAACAAACTCGCTCTGATACCAGTTGATAGAGATGAAGAAGAGTAAACACCATAATGATGAAACAAGTAAGAAAATAAAAGTATTGAAAAAATAAAGGACACCATGATTTAATGTGGAAAACCTCAAAAATAGGGAAAAATCATAGAGCCACGCTACACCAAGAAATTCACTATAAAAATGGGGAAAAATAAGTATAGATCTATCTGCTCTCTCTCTCTCTCTCTCTCTCTCTCTCTCTCTCTCTCTCTCTCTAAATCGATTTAAGGGACCTCTCTCTCCCTCCCTCCCCCTCTCTCCCCCCCCCCCCCCCTTGGTTCTCTTTCCACATGCATAATTCTCCTTATTTATCAATACATAAATATAAGATAAAGCCAAGTAATTAACCCCAAGGGATGCAACCTTATAGAAAAATGAGAAACAAATCTGTTTAATCCATCTCATAACACTACGGAGCTCAAACCCCTGCCTTGATCAGCTGCAACACTCAAGCTCACAGCTATGCGGCATTCCATAGTGTTGCAATGTTGTATCTTCATCGTTGTGGTGTTCCGTTCTCTATAGTTCAACGTTGCGGCTCTCGGGAATATAGTGTCAGGGGCATTGTATGAAAAAAAAAAATTAAGCTGAGGGAGAACCCTCCCCCCCCCCCCAAGCATGACAAACTTTGAGGTCCGAGGCAACATAATATCCAGATTAATTATAGGCTAAAAAATGTTTTTATATACCTCATCGTAGTAATTATTTAAAAAATAATAATAATATTTATTTCAAATAAAAATACCCTCATTTTTAACTACAAAGAATTTACTTGTATTCCACACAATCAACATATTATTTATGATATATCATCAAAAAATTATCTTAATCAAGGACGAATCTCGAGGCATAATCAAGTTGGAAACTTCAAAAATTAAATTGGAGACTATCTGAACTCCGATTTCAGTATACTTATGGTCAAACTAAACGACTCAAAAATACAAACCCATCAATACCAAATTTGACTCAATCTGAGCCCAAATGAGTCCAAATCAAAGACCTGAAGCACATTTAAAAGGTTTAATCCATAATTTGGATCACCAAATAGTTTTCAAATGTGACAAGCTTATAGTTGAATCAAGCGTCTCGATAAGAAAAATCCAACGAGCCCAAGATCATTAAATTATGATATCATTAAGACATTCATATACCCAATAAATGATCCACGATCAAGGGATTCAACATCGATTGTCCTTTCAAACCACTCTCAATTTATCCTTGATCTTCCTCCTATTTAGTAGCCAAGTCACTCTCAGAAAACTATAAATAGACCCCTCATGTCTTCTGAAAGGGGGACCCAAACAATAAGAGAAGAAAGAGAGTTCTCTTGCCACCAGACTCCTCCTCGACCACCGCTGGACTTCTGCCTGACCACTGGTTGTAGCTATACTTCCACCTAACTTTTGGCGGACGTCGAACTTCTACCCGGTCACCAACTGGCGCCAGATTTTTGCCCGACCACCAATTGATGCTGAATTTCTACGTAGCCACTAACGACACCAAATTTATTCCCGGCCACCAACTAATGCTGGACTTTTGCTGGGCCACAACACGGGACTTCTACTCAGTCGTCGACTGACGCCAGACTTCCACTCTATAGCTGATTGACTCCGGGCCATCTGACTTCTAATTATTCTTGGACTTCTACCCAACAACGGTCTTTCCGACCTTCGTCGCCAGATAAGAATCTTTATGACCTTCGTCAATTGCCGACTACGGACTTTTCGACCTCTGTCACCCGCCAGACAATAGTCCTTCCAACCTCTATTGCCCGTCAACTATAGTCATGCGACCAAACTAATATATCAATACTGATACTTTCAACTTCTACCATGTAATGCATTTTATATGATGTATATTTGTTACATCAAGCCATGACCTTCCCTCCAATGAAGGGACTTATTTGTAATCAACTACATATACTAGTGGATTCATTCAAATTAGGCTAGGCCTCATGGTTTTCTCCCTTTTCAGGATTTTCTATATAAAAATCAAACTGTCTCTTATAAATAATGTGCCCTATCTCTTATCTGATTGTGTGTTGAATCTTCATAGAAAGCTAAGATGTTAAACTATGTATTTCTATATCACCACGAATATTCCAAGACACAAATGAGGGGACCCCAAGCAAGAAGCAAGGAAGAGAAGAGAAAAAAAGAAAATTTTGATTTCTCATGTCACCAAGCTCCTCCTTGACCACCTCCCAGCCTACGATCGGAGCTGGACTTCTACCCGTCGCCGGACTTTCATCTAATTTCTACCCTACTCCTAACTCCCGTCCATCGCTTGACTTTTGTCAGTCGCTAGACTTTTGTTAGACTTCTACGCTACGCCAGACTTCCGCCCGTCGCCAAATTTCTACCCGATGCCAGGCATTCGCCCGTCATCGGATTTCTATATGACGCCAAACTTCTGCCCATTGTCGGACTTCCGTCGGACTTCTATTTGAAGCTGGACTTCTATCAATCATTGAACTTCTGCTTAACTTCAGACTTCTACCCATCGTCAGACTTTTGACCTCTGTTTACAGTCGATTATGGTCCTTCCAACCTCGGTTGCCAGACAACGGTCTTTTTTTTACCACTATCGCTTGCGAACTTCAGTCCCTCTGACCACCGTCAGAAGACTACCGTCTTTCCGCCTCCATCGCCCATCAGCTATGATTCTACCGACCAAACAAACATATCAATAGTGATCCTTTCAAGACCCCTCATATAATGCAATTTATATGATGTATATTTATTACATCAGTCCAAGGCCTTCACCTAAGGAAAGACCTCATTTGTAATCAACTGCAAATAATAGTGAATTCATTCAAACTGGGTCAGGCCCCGCGGTTTTTTCCCTTTTCAGGATTTTTCACATAAAAATCTTGGGGTCTCTTATGAATACTACACCATCTCTTTCATTTATTTGTGTACTAGATCTTCATACAACGATAAGACGTTAAACTTTATGCTTCTCTACCACCGCGAATATTCCTTGACGCAACAATTTTCATTATGATTGAAATTATGTAATTTCAATCTAATTGAACAAAAAAGATTCCCAAAGACCACCATGTTCTTCGAGTAATTTGAGGGGCACGATCATGTCAAATATTTTAAGCCATAAAATATACTAAAATTTATGTCGCATGTTGACAACTCCTGATAAATAAATAATTTTCAAACACAACTTAAGAGGATTCCAATTACTACTCTTATGGAGTGAAATAATCACCTTGAAATACATAATTCCATGGATATACCGAAAATGAACCGTAGCATGGGTGAATTACAAGTTCTTAGAGTTCCACTTATTCCAAATTCTTTCACCATTGCAGATGCCAAAATAGTCATACCTTCGTCAAGAAATAACAACAAGTTTCTTACAGTAAAGGGGTCCAAAATCAATCAAATTAGTAGACTATTTTGTTTCTAGTGAATAGAGGAGATCGATTCTATGATAAGTTATCAAATTAGAATTTACTGGCTCTGCTTTTGGGACTGGGGATCAATGGAGATGGACTTAGTATTTGAGACAGCATTTGGTAATGTGATCAGGAAGATGTGAGGAGAGCTAGAGTTAGAATTTGGCCTTTGACTAAGATCCATAACAGCTTTCTTAGCAAAGGAATTTATCAAAGAAACTTGATCGGAACAATGTTCATGATCAGCAGGAGTAATTGCCTGGAAATGTTCCCCTCTTGAAAGAGTGGTGAAGAACAGTTAGTGGGTTATTTATTTTCTTCTTTTAAGGGCATCTCCAACCCTAAACCCTAATCCCATTTTCCACTCTAAAATATTGTAAAACTTCAAAATGCGGTAGTTCATCTCCAATGGAACTCCATTTTTCTTTTTTCACGTGCTTCTTTTGTGAAGGTAATCATCTCTCTCCTATTTCGCGCGCTTCCTGCGAAGCTAAGTAGAGTGCAAAGCTAATCGCTTTTTTGGCATAGGTGAACAGTCCGATGTCAATATTGATTGGCGTCGCACTGTTCACCTACCGTTTTTTGACGTGAGCTTTGGAATTCGAATGCAGCGATTCTCAGACTGCATACAATGGTATGCAATTAGAGATCATCTAACAACTATTGTGTCAGCTCATCACATGTGTACAATTCCTGCGACTGTGTTTAAGTGGTTAAAATAGCCTGATGCCTGCCTGATACACCGTGAGAATCTTATCTTCCTTGTGTCTGGTTCTCCCTCCAACCTAAGTGACTTGATGCCCCTCTCATGCCTAAAGCTCAGCTAGAAAGAAATAAAAAGAAAAAAAAACAAAAACTACCCACTACCAGTAATAACCATTACAAGTAAGCCAATAAACAAACTTCTAAACAACTAAGTCCAAATCTCAAAAGCAATCAAAAGAAGTTTGTCTACCATTTTCCTGTAATTGGAAACAAAAACTTTAGAAATGGATGCCCAAAAGCTTGGGAGCTTTCTTCTGTTGACCTGTTAGTCTGCAAAACTGTAAATGATGACTCCTAGAAAGAAAGCAGAAGGGAGGCAAAATGGAAAATGAGAAAACTTTCTTCTTTTTCTTTCTTTACTTTGTCTGCAAGGTGCCAAAGAAAGGAGAGCACGGGAGCATTAATCTACTGTTATTTCTTTCTGCTCGTAAGCATACGATAGTGGGAGGCAAGTAGGAATTGGGAGTGCAGAAAAAGATATGGGCCATACGGCACATGTGGCTATCAAAAGCTTGCTGCTTTTATTGGCTTTTGTGATTAGAAAATGGTTGCGTTTAGTGAAAAGAGGAGCTTGTTTTTTCCAATCCGTGTGTTTTTATTCTTTCAATTTTTTCCCACAATCTTCTCCTTCAATCATGGAGGGCTTCAAGGCTTCATAACATTTATTTATTTATTTAATCAATTATTTATTTTAGGTTTTTTAAATAATTTTTTTTAAGAAAAATAAAATTTTCAAATAGAAATTTAAGAAGATATATTATTGTATGTGGTGACAGTATTATCTACCATGGTAAAAAAATATGTTAGTGATATGTCTTATTATGTGATTTGTTAAGAGACAAATCTCAAATCAATAGCTTTTTATTATTAAAAAAAAGGAAAAAAAAAAGCTTTTTATTATGTTTTTTCTTTTATTTTTTCTTACTTTTATTGAAGTTAAAAAAATTATTTTGATAAAAGTGAATTAATTTTAAGTGGGGTTTAAAGTTTCTTAAAAGCCTATTATATATGATTATGTTCGCTATGCTAGTTTATATGTTCCACTTTACATTATTATCGGATTTATACAAGCAATGAGTGTGTTGAAGATGTGAAATTACTACTTATAAAAGCCTTTATTTTTTGAAATTTTATTTGTATAGCTTGTTTATATTTAATAATGGACCATAAAATCCAACTCGAATCCGACCCAAAAATTCTGTGTTAGGGTCAACCCGGATCCGAAACGGGTCTGGTACAGGTTCAGCAAATCGACCAGTTTCAAAAATCGAGTCGGGTTCGGGTTGACCCAGTAACCCAAAATTGACCCATTTTGACCCGAAAAATCCATTTTGACCTCTAAACCAAAGATTGATCTGCTTTTAAATCGAAGATTGACTCATTTTTTGACCTGAAACTATCAATTTTTGGTCCGTCCCGAGTCATTCGGGTCGTTTCGGGTTGACTCGGACCCGAAGTGGGTCGGGTTCGGGATCGAAAACCGATCTATTTGCAAAAAATGAGTCTGGTTCAGATTGACCCGAATAGTGTCGGGTCAATTTTAAGTTCGACCCGAACCCAACCCGTGACCCGAAATTGACACCAAATGGTGAATCCCGGTGACAACAAATGTAATGAAGGATTCTTCATCCCTTCATGTATTTCACAGTAATGTGTGGTCAACCTAAAAGAAATATCAAGAGAGGTGTTGAGTGCATCTCTTATTTTTTATCTCCAAATTGAATAATATGCATTAGAGATCAACACATACTAATGTGATTGATTAGAGATGAGCCAAATAAGCTTAATGGTATCAAAGTCGTGTTGGGAGAAACGAGTTTTTGAAATGTAATAAGTAGTAAATGGGCTTAGAAGGCCAATGCATGTGACTATAATATTGATCTTAAATATCAATACAATTAGATGTAAGAACCTCTTCCTCTTTTGGCATCCAGTGGGACTTGCCAATGATCCAAACTAACATTATAAGCATTGTTGGACAAACAATCAAGATGAGCTACTTTTGAAATTGCTAGCTGAAATTATGATGGTAAAAAAAGAGCCTATGGCGAATTTTGTAATGATTTTGGATGGAGATTATCACATTAAAAATTTATTATGACAACATGTCACCTAGTTTGGCTATAAAATATTTATATGAGATACGACTATATCTTGCACAAAACGGTGGGGGTTCAAAAAAAGTTCTAATATTCACTTAAAAAAATATTATAATTAGGTATGATATCAAGAATGAAGTATTACAAATGATCATATCTAAAGCATTAACATTAAAGTTTGCTTAACATTAAAGTTTAACATTAATTCTAGTATGTGTGAAACATCAATTCTAGTATGTAAGCTTAACATTAAAGTTTGCTTCAATTCTAGTTATAATCTCCTTTGAGTTTAGATTAATAAGTTGGGTAATGCTCAAGAGTGTAAAAGAACATATCAATTTTGAATGTAATTGTCGATTCAACCAACATAATAAAATGTGTGCAAGTGTGTGGGGTGGTTAGGTTTGATATATTTTTCAAGAACAACCAAACCTCTCATCAGCCAAAGAAAATGTCAAAAAAAAGTTGGTCATATTGCACATAATCAATACTTAAAATGAGTTATGTTTGAATAAATTAACTTATACTCAACATTATTGATAATTGCTCATCTATTTACCGGACATTATGGACATTATTGATAATTGCTTCTCTTTTCTACATGACAGCATCGCCGATTTGTCGGGCTTTGCCTTCGGTAGCAAGTAGGATGCTGTTGCCGACTTCCACAGTTCGACCTAAGTCTCCTAGAGTTTCGCCACTTACAGTTTTTTTAAACCAAAATCAAAAGCCCATTTTGCGCTCTCAGGTACTCGATGAGTACTGATGCCTTCGGTTGCAAGCACCAACTTCAACTGTTCTACCTAGTCACCTAGAGCAGCCGAAGTAGCACGGTTGACTAGCTTTTCCTTTACTTTATTAATGTATCAAAACTTGTTAGTGTATATATGTACCATGTTTGTGTTTTATTCACTCGATTGAGTAAACCCAAAAAAATTAAGCTAGAAAAACTTGCATGATAAGTGTGAAGGTTGATTTTAATGGTTTGAAAATATAAAATAATCTTCAACTTTTTTTTAATGGATCTTTTTTTAATACACGTAAGTGATTAATAATTTGTCAAATATGACATGTTGTGTTGTGGTATATTGGTAAAAAAATTAAACACTTTGTGTAGATGTGTTTTAAAATAATTTCAAGATTTATTGAAAGAAAAAGTATGTTTTCCCTTCCTAAAAATCAAGACTGGTTCCCCTGATTATGGCCCCAACTTCCCTAAGAAAAACATATTTACAAGCTCCTATGAATATATCTCTTCCAAAATGACAATATGTTTTCAGCAGGATCATAAAAAATTTTGTTTTGGTTCACCTCTTGTAACATTTCACAAAAAGGAACATTATTATTAGGGGTGTCAATTTCGGGTCACGGGTCGGGTTCCGGTCGAACCCGAAACTGACCCGGGTTCAAACGGGTCAGAAATTTGAACCCGTACCCGACCCGGATAGGTAAATGAGTCTGAAATTCGAACCCGGACCCAACCCGGCGGGTTGCCGGGTTGACACGACCCGACCTTGTTTCGGGCGACGGTGCGGCAGCGCGGAAGCGGGGCGTAGCAGCGGGTTTGCTGGCGGGGGCAGCAGGCTGAGAGAAATGAAAATGGCATATTTGGGGAATAAGGTATTGAGTGCAAGCTATTGATTTGGGACTGTTGGGAGAAAATAAGAAATTTAATTTTTAATTTTAATAAATAAAAAATTCAAATATAAAAAATTATAATAAAAAATTAATAAAATATTTAAGACATGTGTCCATTTTTTAAAATATTTTTAATCAAATACGTTTTTACGAGTGTATGATACATATCGAAGGTGTATCGGACGTGTGTCATGTTCAATATGTGTTAAAAACAACATATCTCATTGAGGATAAGTGTCCGTGCATTATAGCTCTAATCTAAAGGAGAAGAAGCCTACAAATGAACATAGAAGAGTCAAGACGATAATTGCTACATTGAAGTATTACCTTCAAATTAATTAATTTGCAAGTTATATTTCTATTTTTTTAATGTAACCACTCTTTTGGCATCATTTCATATTTTGTCCCCTGTGTTGATTGTTTTCTCTTAAAGACAAACCTATTGCAATTGTTTTCTCGCATCTCTGAAATGCCCCAGCTTAACATTGCTATGAAAAATTACTATTATTTAGTTACTAAACATTCTTTATATTACTTATGGAGGGAAAGTAATGCAAGGTGCTTTGGTGACACTATTGATAGCTCTTCAACCACTTGCACCCCAAAAAAAAAGTTATACACAAAAAATTCTCATATTGGAGGAATTTCAATATTATCAAGCAGTTGATTCCTTGAATATTTTTTGTGCGAGTTTTTAGCTTGGTATTCTCTACTGACTCGTACTTCCTTTACTAATGCATGATTCTTTTGTATTACATGAGAGTTTCTTTTGGCTTTCTTTTACTGAGGAGTCTTCCCCTCTTTGTTTGATTGGTAGTATTTATTGTTCAAAAGATTCTGGATGCCTTGATTACTCAAGTTGTTACTCATATTCTAGGCTCATGTTGTCACGAATCAGGATCTATAGTGAAAGAATTTCTTTTCAATTTGATTTTCTATTGTCTTCTCAATTCATTCTATTTATTTATCATCCAAATCAATTTGACTCCAAAGTTGAATAATTGCATCAAAGGAAATAAATAACAGCGGAAACTATAATTCACATTACTATAGCTCATAATTACATCCTGCATCCATAGTCCAAAATAATATGTATAATAGCCACACTTGCTACAAAAGAATACATAAACCAAAGAGTTGAAATAAAAACTACACTACTATCAATGCATACATAACATTAAGCTGCAGACTCTTCACCTAAAATCATTAAAACCACATAATAAGAGTGAAAGCCCAACAAGTAATCAAAATTTTACAACTAAAATCATTGCAATATAAAATAAAATAATATGTTATAAATTATATAAAGAAATCTATGCATCAAAATCTATATCGATAATATTTATCAATTACATAGTTTATAACACATCACATCTTTGTATATTATATCCTTATTAATGGTATCAATAATAGTGATACATATGACTAACAATAATTAGTATAAGTGCCAGTCTATAAATTGTCTCAACTACAATAACCATTCTAATAGTAAGCACCCCCATAGAGTTTATAATATGAAGGAGCTAGTTTGTGCCTAAGATGAAAGAAGTGAGGACTTTTCTCTTTTCTATGTCATTGGAGGATATGAAGAAGCTAATTTTATAATAAAAGATCCCACTATTAGCCAAAAGGAGTGAAAACTCTCTCTCATGGGACATGTTATTGGAAAGAGGTCATTCTGTGGGTCCCTCTAGGTCACAATCAAAAAGTAATGGAAGCTTTAGTGCATTGTTAATCTCATTACTCTCACATAAAACACCTTCCATTTTAAGTTATCTTGCAAAGAGAGTTTTGATATGGTGTGGGATGGAAGTCCTTAAATTGGCATCCTTTTTTCTTCAAAAATGGAGTAGGGATTTTCATCACATAAAAAAAGATTTCTCAGATATTCCTTTATTAGTAAAGCTTCTCAAATTTTCACTTTATTTTTTGAAGGAGATTGGTTTTTCTAAGGTTGCAAGCAAGGTGGGCATTTCTCTAGCATGCGACAATTTGACTATTTCCAAGACATGAGTTACAATTGCAAGGGTGCAAGTATCCCCTATCAAAGTTCTTCAGTATTTTATCACAATTAAATGTAATTTGAGCATTAAATTCAATATATTTTTTATTCATAATCAGGTTGGACACGTGTCTTCTTCTTTCATGATGACTCCACCTATCCTCTTAATGGCGGTTCATCACATCTACATTTGAATCATGATAGGTCTTCTTCTTTCATGATGACTCCACCTATCCTCTTAATGGCGGTTCATCACATCTACATTTGAATCAAGGTAGAAGCCAGATTTATGTCCTTTATTGAAATTAAAAAATGGAATATGAATGGTAGGGTGTGTATCTTGTTCCTATTAATCACCCAACTAATCCTTCCACTCAATGACCGCCTAATCTTAATCATTTTTATGCCAAATCCTCTCCTTCTAAACCAACCCTTGTTACCCCAAACTCACCCTCTCCTTTTCCTAATTCAATTCCTCAAATATGTGGCAGTGTTAAGCCATATAAGTTCTCTTTAAAGTTACAAATTGTACATGTTATAATTATATTTCTCTTTATTTTTCTTATGATTTTAAAATCTGAAAGTTTAAATATTTGAAATGGGTAACAATATAAATTTTATAATTTTTATTATAAAATTTAGTGAAGTTATCATTGAAAGAATATTGCACATGTATATATATACACACACACAAAATGTTTCTCCATGCATACAAGACTACATATAAATATGTATTATTCATGTTATTATCTTTAAAATCTATAAAAATTCAACTATTCCAAGTCTACACACTTATTCATCTACATTGATACTTCTCCATTCTTCGAACCAAGTGTTCCACGTGTATAAACTCGCCATCATCTATAAATAAAAGATGACTCGTGATATTTTTTCGTAAAAGAAAATTTTCATGAGGTAAGATTAAAAAAAAAACCTCTATAAGCACATTATATACAAACATTTCATTGCACTTGTTATCTCAAGAGGTAGGTTGCTAGGGATGGCATGAGTTACTAGGTGCTATGCAAGCTTGTGGCAACATCCAAAATCTTGTAAGTAATGTTACAAACTTCATATCAAGGATTATGACCTTGCAAATTCTATTTTAATCTTGAGTAGCGCTTGTGATCTCTCAAGCAATGTGCTTCATTGAGCATGCATGACTTACAAACTCCCATTTGATTGCAATAAAACCTAACATCAATAAACTCATGAGTGCTGTTGAGTGCTTTAAACTCATAAAAATACTAATAATTAAGTTTAATGAAAAATGTGGATTTGCGTGAGGGATGTTTTAAGGGAAGCTTCTCAACTACTATGTAGTGGGTGAATATGCAGAGTAGGCAGAGGCAATCCAAAAGAGATCTTCTAGTTATGGCGATAAACATAAATACATGAACACAATATTGGGGGGAAGTAAAATGTACAGCGAACACAAACAAAATAGATAAAATACAATAGAAATAAAGAACACTAGGACTAAACCCGAAACTGGAAAAAAGTCATGGAGCTACACCACACAAAAAAATTCACTATGAAATTTTGAAAGAAATAGTGCATATCTCTCTTCATTGTTACTCTCTTCTTGCTTCTATTCACCCTTATCTCGTTCTTATACTAGAACATATATAAAAAGAGAAACTTAAAGCAAATCACAAAGGAACGCAACCCTTAATGAAAAATAAGAAAGAAAACTATCAGCCCATCTTTACAGCGTCGTGGCGCTCAACTCTCTATCTCTATTTTGTCTTACACCACCGCTAGCACAAGGGTGTAGAGCGCCACAGCACCCCCTGGCAGCGCCACATCGCCGAGTTTCGGAATGCCGCATCGCTCCATTCTCTATCTTTCTCGAAGCAAACTATACAACACCAAGGCGCTTGAGTACATAGCATTGGGGCACTCGGGTACACCGTGCTGAAGTGTTATATGGTTGTACAAAAAAAATACCTTGGTGCAAAACACTCGAACTCAAGCATGAGAGGACCCCAAGTGAGATCAACAGATTGAATTAAGATCTGAGACAATAGTACAATCAGATTGATCAACACAGTCAGGTTCCACATAGAACTAACACACGTATTTCTATTATGATGACAAAGGAGAGCTCATCATATGAGTTAAATATGCATATTATTAAAAGAGAGAGAAAATAGAAGAGGATCTATAATTTATCAAGACAGCCAGATCATCCTATCTGAGATAATCTGACAAAATTAGATAGGATTACAGAAGATTTAAGATGACTTGAAGAGGAAAAAAGGGAAGAGAACTGATAAAGAGAGCATAAGCAAGAGTAATCATTTAGCTTCGGAACAAAATGGAAGGCAGGCGCCATTTGATCAATGGTGAAGCTCCTTTTATCTCCATTGATTTAAAAAACAAAAGAAAATCACGGGTGGTCATGTGACCGCATGGAAGAAGACAAAAATTGCGACGCGAAGTAAGATGTTTTTGTAAACAGAATTATAAATATTTGTAAAATATAAATTGCATAGAATATTATTTTCTTAGAAAAAAGATTATGCTGCAAATAGAATTATATACAGCTGCTCTTTGTTCTCTAGCCTGAAGCATCGGGGAACCTGGATTTCATGGACGCATTCGGCTCATAGAAACAGGCACAGCCACCCATTCCAGTGCACAAAAATATTCCTTTCTGCTACTCACGCCTGGGTCCAAGGTTCTTTCACCTTCACAGGCCAATTCCTTCTTGGAATTAAAACCTCTCTCTTTGCTCTCTCTCTCTTATCTCTTCTGTCTTCCCTGAGAGTTTTGGGAGGTGCAACCATGGTGCCCTAATCATTCAGACATTGAAGCGTGGGAGAGATATATATATATATTAATGTGAACCATTTAGCCCAAATAAAATCCAATGAAAATTAAATCAATTTAAGATTTTCAAGAATCTACCATGAAAAATTTATAAAACTAATAGAATAAATCAAAACATAAATATTTTAAGTCAAATTAGAGTCACATTATAAAATTAAATCATTTATTGACATACTAAAAGAATCAAGGTTGTGAAAACCGGACCGGACAACGAACTGGAAGAAAGAGAGGTTCACGGTTCGATCGGTTCGACCGGTCGAACCGGGGTCGAACCGGATGACGTAATAAATAATTATATTATTAAATTTAATAAAATAAAAATTAGATAATATAATTATATGAGCATTTAATAATATTTATAAATTTTTATACATATAAATATCATTTAATAATAATATATTTATAAGAATAACACTTAATATAATAGATAAATTTATAATATAAAAAATTTATGATCATTAATATAATTTAAATAATTGAATATATGACCATTAAATAATATTTATCGATACTGATAATTGTACTGATCTTATAGCACGTGATACATCGAATGCTGACCTATACGTGTGGTACATGTGATGCACTGACCATATAGTATAGAATACGATGTTTACTGTATTGATTGTTCTATGTGATTTTATACCGTTTGATACTATTAACCGGAAGTGAATTCTTTATTGATCTGATTGATTCTATGGATATGGTTGAGTGATGTTGATCGTATTTGATTTGACGGATTTACTAGTACGGACTTAATTTCTGTGTGGATTTATTGTTAATGTACGGATTTGCTGTTACTACATGATTTCACCGTTATAGCATAATCGTTTATGTCGTCATTGGATTGTTACTGATATTGATACATACACTGTTAATACTGATTCACTGAACTGACTTTATGCACGTGATATACTGAACAAGTGACATGTGACTCATTGAGCACGTAATACCAATTACTGAATTGTATATGATTTATTGAGCAAGTGATAAAGAACTGGAATTTGGAAGTATATGTTGGTATGCTGTGATACGATTCTATTACATTGATTCGACTAATGTTATAGACTGATATGATAGATAAGACGACTATTAAAGAGATTTGATGCACGAATTGATTTCTGGTTTATTGAGCTTTATGGATTTTCTACTGTTCACTGATTTTATCATTGATGATTTTGGGATTCTATTGTTCATGCATTGATTCCTGTTTCTGTAGCAATTTCCATATCTGCATAGATTCACTGATCATGTGCAACTGACTGTTATGGATTTGATTTGATCATTTGACATACGTATTACTTTCGTGCCGAGCTTTGATTTCAGTTATAGGCTTTGGTGACCTGCTGGGCTATTTAAGCTCATTATATGTGGTTAACAATTTCAGGTGCAGAGCCTCCCGCGTGAAGCTCCTTTCAGACGCTAGTATGAGTTTTCGTAGTTTATGTTCTGGCTTTGTTTTGTAGCCCGAGCGGCTATTGTACATGTTCTTTTGGACTGTGTATATGAAATGTTGAAAAGTGAATTATAGTATTTTGATGTATCTGGTTTCTTTAATGCAATTATGATTTCTGGATGTCTGTATTGGTCTGAGCGAGAAAAGAAAAAAAAAAGAGGAAGAAAGTAAGACTTTCAGACGAATCCTTTCACTATGGATGCCAGGGGCGTCACACATCGGACCGGTTCACGGTTGAACCGGCTGGTCCGATCCGGTTTTCAAAATAGTGAAAAGAACAATACAAATGGAAGAAAATGTCCATAAGTTTTTTTTTTGGAGATCAATTAAGATTTTGTTTGTGACGACTTTCTTACTATTTTTTAAAATAGCTTTCTAGTATAAAAGTTTTAATTTTTGTACTAAAAAGTTGCTTTAAGTAGTAAAAAAGTCGTACCAAACGAAATCTAAGGCTTCATTTAGGACAGCTTTCTTATTGCTTCTTAAAGTAGATTTTTAGTACAAAAGTTTTAATCTTTATACTAAAAAGCTGCTTTAAGAAGCAGTAAAAAAACCGTCTCAAACGAAACCTAACTCAAATTTATACACATATCATATATATACAAATTAAAATTTAAGATCTCTTAATAAATAATTAAAACTATTAACTAACATACCAAGTGAGCTAAGTAAATGGCCAAATTAGTATGCTTGATGAAAAAAAAAGAAGAATATATATGATAGGATGTGGTTATTGGGTTTCCAGCAGTCCAGAGAGTCACATGCGAGAATTGGCCCTCCTGCCAAGGAGTCTAATATGCAGGCTTTTGCAAAGAATGCCCTGCTGGCCACCACTGTGATTTCGTATTTGATGGGGTTGCAGTGTCCTGGCTCTCTTCATTCCAACTCCACTTGTAAAAAAAAGGTGAGCCAGCGGGCTGAATGATGGAAACAACTAATGGTCTTCCTTCTTTTGGCTTATTGTGTTAGGATTTTAATCCCATTTAGGATATTTTTAAAAGTCACTTAAAATTTGGTGAAATTTTATTATGAAAAAAATAAAAATTTTAAATTTATTTTCTTACAAAAATTTGAGCTTAGTCCGTAAATTAAGTAAGAAGAAACGGATTACATGTTTAAAGAAAAACCTAAAGATCCACAAAATGAAGGAGCCTCCTCAAAAGGAACAATTATTACGTCCTCCGCTCTACGTCCGGTCGGAGGCAAATTTCCGCCAAAAAAATAAGTTGTACCGAGCAAATACCGAGCAATACCAAACAATAACGAAGAATACCATCATTTGAATACTCAATACCGAGTTATATCGGGCTTTATCGAGCAAATACCGAGTTATACAAAAGTTGTACCGAGTTTTTCCCAGAAAAACTCGGTACAACTCGGTATTTCTCGGTACAGCTCGGTATAACTCGGTATTGGTCTTCAGAGAACGGTATTCCTCATTATTATCAAATAATACCTAGTTAGACTGAGCAAATACCTAATTTTTTGGCGGCAAATTGCCTCCGATCGGACGTTCCTCTACGTCCTTGCACCAGACGTAATAAAAGTTCCCTCAAAAGAGCCAAAATAAAGAGAGAAGCTACTAACTCAAAAAGAGAAAAATTTGAGAAGAAGCTGAGAGCAACAAAAACCGTCTCGGAAAAGAGAACTAAAGGAAATTTTCAAAGCCATAGAAACCGTGAAAACCTGCGAACAGTCGGGACTCAGAACAATCTGATCTGTCATTATAGAGTCATCAAAATGGAAGACCCCTGATTGCCCGAAGACCATCCAAAGGGGTGCCTTAGAATGTGAGACATCATCTTCCAAGGCAAAAAATATTCCCAACATGTCAAAATAACATAATCCAAGATTCATGAGGCAGCCAGCAGCAGATAGCATATGGAATAGTTTTGTCGACAAAGCACAGTTACAGTAGTTCAAAAAGATATCGAGAATTCCTCCATTTGATGATTTTATCAAACACAGCTCTCTTGATTTTGAGGATTGTAGTAGAAAAACTATTTTGCTTGTTACCAAACCATCTATCATTTTTTTCTCTCCAAATAAAATAAATTGAGCAAGTAATGAGATTAATAAATATTCTCTTTTAAAAATTGTTTTATGTTTAAAAAATGTGTACGTTATAACTCTTGTAAGTTTTATATATTATTTTATTAAAAAATATTGAACGTAAAACTAAGAAAATTATTAAATTTAATAATTAAAATATTCAATAAAAACTAGGTGAAATTTTAATATTATATAAAAATAATATTTAAATAATAAATATAAAAATAAGTATAATATTATATAAAAATACTCTCTCCGACATCTCTCGCTCTCTCTCACTTTTTCTTCTCTCTCTTAAGTTGAATGCGTCAAATGATTTAGGGTATTGAGAATGCATCAAATATTTTGACGATTATGCTTCTTTTTAACTTATTCCCGGATTACGCTCCAATTTAAAATTTCATCTCAAAAATAAAATAAAAAATACTCTAGTTTAGAGCATTCTGTCTCTTCTTATTCCCATGACCAAAACAAAGGAAAAGTCAGATAACTTTTGGTTACTATTTTTTTTACTATATTTAAAAAAAATTATGCTAAAAAATTGATTTAGAAAGTGCTAAAAAAATAGACTCAAATAAAACCTAAGTATAGCCAATTCTTCTTACAAAGATAGAAATAATTAAGGATGGATGATAGCAAGCAATAAGAGATTTAATTATAGATAAGAGTAAAAGGGTTGGTGTGCTTCAAATGTGGAGCTTTTAATTGAAGAGAAAAAACTCTACCAACCCCTTCACACCTCAAACATTTTGTATTCCTTATTTGATTGAAGTTTGGAATTATTTTGGTATTTGCTTTCTCTTATTGAAAGCACCCTTTTTTTTATTTTGAGCAAATTTGAATGTAAACTCATATGTATAAGGATGATATTGAATATCTTGATTGAAAGTCTAAACTCCCAACCAGTAAGCTTAAGATCCGTTGGGAACAATTTTCAAGCTTCTTTGTTTTTCAGACATCAGCCACAATTTCGTTTGGCTACTACTTTCTTATTCCTTTCACTTTTTTTTTACATGTAAAACTGCTCTTTGCAACTAGAATAACTAAAGCTTTGTTTGGGACGGCTTTTCTTACTACTTCTTAAATCAGTTATTCAGTACAAAATTTTTATTTTTTGTACTAGAAAGTTGTTTTTAAAAAGCCGCCCCAAACTAAGTCTAAATTACTTTCCTTATATTAACTTCACAACTAATTTTATAAAATATTACAGTCATTCCAAACATATTCTAAGATAGACTACAATTAAACATTAAATTATCTATCCCAAACAAAGCCTTAGAATTAGTCAATCTTTATTTAATTTTTCGTAGGATGAGGCACATGCTAGAGAATGCATTTTTTCCTTATTAATCACTAGCAATAGTGACAACACCTTGACTTCTTTGTGATGAGTCTTTAAGAAGCTCATTCTTCTTTGGGACCACATCAACTCACATATAAAGATAAAAATAAAAATGTGACATCTCACCAACAAGACTTGATATTCTTATTTAGAAGTTTTTTAATGCCCTTTGTAGAAAATCTTTGAGTAATAAGGTTATTAGCCTATTCATATTCTTCAAAAGAATTCTAACACATATTACCACTCAAAATGGAGTTCACATCTCATACAAAGTATTGTGTCCTGGAAAATTCGTAGTAATAAAGAGATAAAGAGTTTAACGTCTTAACTTTGAATGAAGATCCAGCACACATACAGATAAAGTGAGAGGGGTGCAAGAGTTATAAGATACACCATAATTTTTTCATAGAAAATCCTAAAATGAGAGAAAAATCATGGGGCCATGCCCAATTGAAATGAATCAATTCGTGTTTGTTTTTCATTATAAATGATGTCCTTCCTCGGGGAAAGGTCTTGGCTCAATGTAGAAAATATATAGCATATTACATAGTTGGGGTTGGAAGATTTCAATGATATGAGAGATTTTGTCAAGATAACGTTGGTCTATTTTTTTGGTTGGTAGAATCATAGTTGTGCGATGGTGAGGGACCTTAGTTTGTGGGCGACGGTGTTCTGAGGGATTATAGCCAACGAGCGACGGTGATCCGAGGGACCATAATTAGCGGGTAATGGTGGCCGGAGGGACCATAGTTAGTGGGTGACGGTGGCCGGAGGGACCATAGTCAACCGGCGACGTACATTGGAGGGACCGAAGTTGGCAGGCGATGGTGGTCGGAGGGATAGTAATCATCAAGTGACGTAGGTCAGAGAGACCTAAGTTGGCGGACGATAGTGGTTAGAGGAACTGTAGTTAGTGAGCGATGGTGGTATGAGGGATCATAATCAGGGAACGACATAGAACAAAGGGACCGTAGTCGGCAAGCGACGAAGGTCGAAGGAGGGATTAAGGGGGATTGTACGGTCGATGGTGGCCAGAGGGGCTATAGTCGGCAGGCTAAGAAAGTTGGAGGGATTGTAGTCAGCGGGCGACGATGGTGGGAGGGACTGTAGTCAACGGGTGACAGTGGTCAAAGGGATCGTAGTTGGTGGGCAGTAGTGGTTGGAGGGACCGTAGTCAGCTAGCGATGTAGGTAGAAGGGACTGAAGTCGGCGAGAGATAGTGTCGGAGGGACCATAGCCAGCTAGTGACATTGGGCTCAGCCCCTTGATTTAGACCCATTTAAGCTCAAATTTGACCGATTTTGTTGTCGTTTTGCTCGTCTCACTGAGTTGCTCAACTTGATTATAAGTTTTCTAAAATTTGAGTTTACATGGTCCCGAATTTAATTTTTGAAGTTACTAACTTGAAATGCCTCGAGATTTGTGTTCAATAAAAAAAAAGTGTTACGTACCACTAAGGATATTTCATCTTAGGATGTAAACTATTGACGATTAATTAAATATTTGCTTTTCTACAACTAAATCGTTCATTTTTTATATGATGAAACCTTTTGACAAATAAAAATTATAATAGTAAAGTAGTAAGAAAATTATCCCAATTATATCCTAATTCTACACAGTTCACTTTAGTCTGTTGGTTGAGAGCTTAGACTTCAAACTAAGAGGTCTTGAATTCGAGTCTTTCTATATATATTGTGTGCGTGAATTTATCTTAAATAACCTAAATGTCTCAAAAAAAATTCTCCCATACAATACACCTAGTCAATCAAATCTATTTTGAAATAATAATAAGAAGTCAATGAAAAATAAAATTAGGACAGATTGATCGGTTTTCCTTTTGTTTTCACTACTATTTTCTCTGTTACCGTTACTGTAGGTTGATGTATGGATCGACGGCACTTTTGGCTATGGGAACTCATCTCCCTGTGTTCTTTCTCTCTTTTCATTTGTTTGTTTTTTTATGTAGGGTTTAGGGTATTTTGAATCTAGAATATTAAAGTAGACAAAAAGATTTATATATTTTAAAAATAAATTTGAAATTCACTTCTAACTTATTTTGAATTTATTTAAAATTCATCCATTATAATCCAATTTAAAGTAAAATTGATGTCATCCACCACCACCCTTCTGTCTCCGCCACCACTATTTTTATCATTTTACTATGCACATTTTCTTACTTCAAATCAAATAAAAAAAATTTCCCTCTAAATATTAAAAAAAAAAAACTAGTGGTGGATCTGCCCATTGGAGTAGCTCCCGTGCAAGATATGATTAGATAGAGTCGCCTTAGATTGTTTGATTATATAAAACTACGATCTTCTGATGATCAGATTAGAAAAGTACTTTCATATCATAAAATTTCTTATTCATATTATTGTCTCATAAAATTTCTTACATTCAAATGATATTTTTTTTAATATGGGAGTAAAGGTTGTTCGTTTAATACTAAAATAGAGAAATATAGAAAGAAAAATTAATTAGATAAAAATACTCTAATTAAAATTTTAATTATAGTAAGATTTAAATTTATTTAATTATTAAGATATAATATTTATTTTAATTAAAATTTTAATCAAAATATTTGACTAAAAATAGATCATAGCTAAGACCATCTTTTCTCTAAAATATTCTTTGTGCAAATATTATAAACGATTTATTTATCAAAACCATTTCCTTACAAGCATGAAAATAATTCCAATAATAATTATAAATTTTATTTTATTAAACTAATAATTTTTTATATTACAATAAACCTAATTTTATCACAATTATCCTGATTTTTTTAAGTTGCTGAGCAAATAAATTTTTTTTTTTTTTTCAAAACTCAGATTACAATTTTAAAAAAAAATTATCATAAGAGAAGCTGCAGCTAAGTTCCATTTGCATTATTAGTCATAATTCTTCTTCCTAAAATAGAAAAAAACAAGCTTATATAATATTGATAGTCATCAATCATCAATCACCCAACAGCTCTCAGTATTTTATCAGTAGGACAAGACCCTATAAAAGGAAAAGCTTTTAGCAGGTTATAGTCTCTCTGACAACACCTTAATTACACTTCAGTTTCTTCTTATAACAATTTCATTCTTGTGAATTTAATTTATGTTTATTTGAATTAAAATTTTATTTAGTTTTTTTAAAGAAAAAGCAATTATTTAATTTAAATTATGAATAGAAACTGTATATTAAATTTTTTTAAAAGAAGCTAACTAGCCCAATAAAATAACGAATTCTATTGAATACACCAAATTATTTGACATATTTAAAATAAGTTAAACAGTTTAACTCATTTAATGGAATGTGTCATACTGTTTGACGCATTCTATTCCATTGAATGTGTCTTTCAGTATGACACATTGCTACAGTTTCACATGGCTGATAAAGTGGCATGGTTGGTGTGAATGCATCAATTTATTTAACTTGTTTGTTCCGTTTTAACCTTTACAGGCTCCTACTTTATATATCCATGCTTCTTATTTTAAAAAATTCTTTTATTTTAGCACCATTTAATTAATATTATTTTATTTGCTATTATAATTAGTATGAATATTTGCAATACTTTGATAGGCCTGCAATGAAATTGCAATATAATTATTATATATATATTGCTTGATGTCTATCATCATTGTTTATAAAATTAGTGGTTAAATTATTGTAAATAAAATAATTTTGATTATGATTGCAAAAATCAATTTTTGCTTTTTTTTAACAGTTTAAAAGTAATAGCTAAATCAAATTGTAAGTGATGTCTAAAAAAATAAAATAGTTATATGTGCCTTAAGTTGTAATAAGTGATGCTCGTAATATAATCGATTTAAAATAAATAATTCGATAATTTTGTAATTTAGCATAGTTATATTATTATATGTGACTTCAGCTTTAACCAAATAGTGACTACAAATAAAATTGATCAATGTATTTATAAATATGAGTTTTATTTATAAAAAATATTTGTCATCCAATTTTTATATAAAAAAAAAGATAAAAACCCAACAAACAAATTGTATTATTTGCACCTCAATTACTTAAATTAAAGCAAATCATATTGAATAAAAACATGATTATAACTAAACAATAGTCCATTTTTTATTGAGTTTTCTTTGTTTCCTTAATGATAGTCTAAATGGATTCCTTGAGGTTGCCTAAATTTTAGAACAACTTTTAGCTTATTATACTTTTACTTATTTTTATTCCTAAGTCATTATGTCATTTTTCATTTGAATAATTATGTTGGCCATTTGGCAACCTTTTTATAAAATAAAAAAAAATACAAATCAGAAATTTTTTGCAATTTTTTGATGAAAGTGTTGAATCATTTTGCATTTTTAGGAAAATTTGTGAAATAATTTAATATTTTCATTAAAAAATATAAACTTAATCTTTTATTTAATTAAATTTGGCATCCGCTTCTATTTAATGATTCGGCTGGCCATCACTTTTGGTCACCGTCTTCACCGCTGTCTTTGAGTTCCTGCCCTTTGATTCTGCTATCATGCGGAACAGTCTGTGGAACGCCATTGTGATGGCTGTAGCTCTTGTTCAGCTAAGCTATTCCATGGATTCGGAGCCCCAGCTCTCCATTGGAGACAAGATAACCAAGCTTCCTGGCCAACCGAACGTCACATTTGAACAGTTTTCAGGGTACATTACAGTGGATGAGAGGAAGCAGAGGTTTCTTTATTACTACTTCGCCGAAGCAGAATTGGATCCATTGTCGAAGCCTTTGGTTCTTTGGTTAAATGGAGGTAAAGATGAGACTAAAGTCCCCAACACAAAAAAAAAAAAAGTTCTGTTTTTCTTTCATAAAGCAAAGCAAAGAGTAAAGTTAAAAGACATGATAAGAAGGAAAAGGATAATCTTTTTTCTCTGTCTTCCGGATGTTAACTGTTGTGCTCCATTTTTACAGGTCCTGGCTGTTCTTCAGTCGGTGTTGGTGCCTTCTCCGAAAACGGACCTTTCAGACCGAGCGGTCGAGTTTTGGTGAGAAATGAGTATAGCTGGAACAAAGGTACCTTTACCTGGCATTTTTTTTTCCGTCTTTGGCTTCCTTTTGATTCAAAATCCAAGCTTTACCTTTGTTTCATCTCTTTTCATAGAGGCGAACATGTTGTATTTGGAAACCCCAGCAGGAGTTGGGTTTTCTTACTCAATGGATAGCTCATTCTATGAAAACGTGGATGATAAGCTGACAGGTAAGATCTTTTACATCTATGTCGTCTTCCCTTTCCCTCTTGAAGCTTGTGAATCCTTTTGGCATTTGAATAATTGCAAATGCTGATTCGATCTGCTTTAGATTCAAAGGTCTTACTTTGAGTCCAGAAATGAAATGGCTTTTTGTCAAGTTTTTAAGGCAAAGTGAAGCCTCTGAAACTTCTTTTGCTTTTGGGATCTTAAAGCTAGGGACAATCTCGTGTTCCTGCTTCGGTGGTTCTCCAAGTTCCCCCAGTATAAAGATAGAGAACTCTACATTGCAGGAGAAAGCTATGCAGGTCATCTCTCTCTCTCTCTCTCTCTCTCTCTCTCTCTCTCTCTCTCTCTCTCTCTCAGCTGAACAGGTTGTCTTTCCATTCATAGGGCATTATATCCCACAGCTGGCCAATCTCATCGTTCAGTACAACAAGAAAGAAAGGACATTTAATCTAAAAGGAATAGCTGTGAGTCAAGTTATGCCCTTGTTTTCTGTTTGTATATTTCACTGATCTGAACAATTCTGACAGTGCCGTTCTTCATGATTACCAATTTCTGCAGCTGGGAAATCCTGTGCTCGAATTTGCCACCGATTTCAATTCAAGAGCAGAATACTTCTGGTCGCATGGCTTGATATCTGATTCCACATATAATATCTTCACCACTACCTGCAACTATTCAAGATATGTGAGTGAGTATTACAGGGGGTCTCTTAGTTCAGTCTGCTCTAAAGTTATGAGCCAAGTGACCAGAGAAACCAGCAGATTTGTTGATAAGTATGATGTTACACTTGATGTCTGCATCTCATCAGTTCTTTCTCAATCTAAAATTCTCAATCCTCAAGTAAGTAGACCTGGAAAGCTCTTCTGATGTACAAATTTCTGATAGAAAGTTCTGAGTTCTGTATTTTTTTTCTTAAATTTCTTTTGTTTCAGCAAGTTAAGGAAGCTGTAGATGTCTGTGTAGAGGATGAGACTCTAAATTTTTTGAATAGGAAAGATGTGCAGGAAGCATTGCATGCTCGGCTTAACGGTGTGACGAGGTGGACAGTTTGTAGCAGGTAACTAGAAAAGTTTTCTTGTTTATAATGTAGTTCAGAAGGTGAGGTATTTTCTTTCTACTTTCTCTTATCTTGCTTATAATGGAGGTAACTGGGGCAAATTATTACGTCTGGTGTCCGGATTTTTCCGGACACCAATTCAGATGCGTCACATCACCTAAATATATGAAGTCCCAATGTATTTGGGTGATGTGGCACGTCTGCATTGAATGTCCGGACGTAATAATTCGCCGGTAACTGGATGGATATTACTTGGATATCTTCCAACTGTTTATCAATTACTTTCCTTTTCTATGAATGGGGAGCAAAATGATTCAGTTTATCCTTTCTCCATGAGAATCCGTCCACAACTTTATAAATATTAATATTAATAAGTTATTGTATTAATAAGATTAAAAACTTCGAATTGTAGCAGTCATGATAGGTGAATTTTTTTTTTAAGGAAAATAAATATTATCAAGCTTATTATTACTAGACGTATTTAAATTGATAAGTTATTGTATTAATATTATCACTTATCCTTAATATCTATTAAAAATTTATATTATTAATATATATGAATTGTGGTATGCATGAAAATCTTACTATTCTTTATTATAATTTCATTATTGCTTTAGGAATTGTTAGATTTGATGAAAAGTGAGTGTAGAGTAATTTAGTGTTTGGTTTGATTAAAAAGGAAGATTGAGAAAAATCTTAGTAAATTCTAAGTTCATTTTGTATTTATTTTTTATGTATTCATAATTTGCATGTTTTCCCCCAAATTTTAAATATATCGCAAGATGACTTCCTATGGACGGCCACCTACTACTATTGCTCATCAACTCTGATCGCCGTCTCTGGTGGTTGTTTCCTGTGACCACTGTTAGCCAATGCCACTAGCTGCCACCACTAGCTGTCCTTTGCAACCCTCTTGTTGGCCACCATGGTGCGCCACCACAAGCAATAGAACGTCGTTGTCAACCACCTGCCATTGTTCACTACCAATTGCCATTGTCATCATCGACCACCATCAACATTGTGCTTTACATTATATTCATTTTACTTGCAAATATTTCAGATGCCTTGATTTTTTTTTTTTTTTTTTGCACTATATTTTAGTTAACTCTGCATTCCCTTTTCTGCAAACTAGATGTAGCTTTTTGGAATTTCTCTCTAACTATCCTCATTGAAAATCGTTAATGAACTGGGCATGCAAATTTCTTTCTGAATGCGAGTTAGCATTGAATATGAAAAAGAGCCGAGGATGAATGCTAGAAGCTCAAAGAAAGAACAATATGTTTTGAACTAGTATTAATGCAGTTTCAGCGTGTATTATTTACTGCATGTAAAAATAACAAGTCATCTCTATTTGTTCTTTAGTGTGCTGGAATATGATCTACTCAACTTGGAAATACCAACCATAAACCTTGTTGGTTCGCTGGTCAAGTCTGGAATACCAGTGCTTGTGTACAGGTAAAGAAGCAATCTAAATTTATTGGAAGTTTAGGTTAGTTCAGTGTAGCTTTTGCTTCAAATTACTAAATTTATGTTATCATACTTATCAATCCAGTGGTGATCAAGACTCTGTCATTCCCTTGACTGGGAGCAGAACGCTTCTGCATAAATTGGCACATGAACTTGGATTGAATACAACAGTGCCTTACCGAGTTTGGTTCGAGGGGCAACAGGTGAACTTTTTTGTGCATCAACAGCCTATTTTCTCATATTATGATGGCTTCATTTGGGACTGTTTTCTTAATGTTTCTTAAAATAACTTTTTAGTACAAAATTTTAACTTTAAAAAGCAATAAGAAAGCCGTCCCAAACGAAGTCATAGTTTGTAGGGATCATTTGGCTGCTTTTATAGATAGAAAATATGTTTTACAATATCATGATTTTATTTTGCTTACCCGTAGTAATTAACATTGGATATTTCTATTGGAGGATTGAATCCAGAACCCTGCATTGGGTACTCATACCCACACCCATTCAGTATGAGTGGGTATGGGTACGTCCATGACCTTGTAGGTGGGTATGATTGGGTAATCAATATCGGGGTATAAATCGATTTACATTGATAATGGCCGTAGATCTTATATTATTGCAATCTTTACTACGTAGTGTGCGGTAAATTTTGATATGCTGCTTAAAAGTTTGTAATCATAACAAATGGCAACAAGCCTCAAGGACAGCGGTCCGTGACAGACTGTGTTCAAAAAGTATGAAAAGTGGGTGGGTATAGGTGGGTACGGCATCCCGAATGTCACCATAGGCGGGCGTGGGTGGACAAAGCCCGTCCGAGTAAAGCATTGGGTACCCAACCGATACCCCATGTAGGGCTTTTATTGAATCCCTCGCCACTTGCAACAATGCCAATGAAAAAAACTATTAATTTTTTACACAATGCATCAAAATGAGCAATTTTTTCAATTCTGCGTGTTCTTATGAGCTCTAGTTGTTCCATCACTTTGCCAGGTAGGAGGCTGGACTCAAGTGTATGGCAACATCCTCACTTTTGCAACCATAAGAGGAGCTGCACATGAGGCTCCATTTTCACAGCCAGAGAGGTCTCTTCGTCTCTTTAGAGCTTTTCTGCAAGGTAGACCACTCCCAGAAACATTCTAACTTCCTCTCCCTGAAAGCAGACCTTCCTTTCTCAAGTTCAAGAGAGTGTGGATGTGTTAATGTTTTGTGCATGTTAAGTGAAGTTTAACTAGCATTCGTTTTCTTGTGCTGATGAAGCTTTTGTGTGTAATCTGTAAGTTGAAGAAATTCTGTGAAAGTATTATTAGCGCACAAATGTGTGTTTCAGATTAGTTTCCAGCTTTTGATTCAGATTTGTTGGCTAGTTTAGGCTTCGTGCATAGTGAAATTATTCTATGTAGATATGAACGTCATTCGGAGGTAAATCAGAACGTATCATGTCAACCGTATGTTGTGTACTGTGGTGTACCGGGTGATGTAGCGTGTTTTAATTTGTCTCCGGACAATCTGGTGTCCGCACAAAATAATTTCTTCTTGCAGGATAATTTTTTTTTTATTTTTTAAACTAAATTTTAGGCTTGTTTGGAATAGCTCTAAATCACAATTTTTTTTCTTTTTTTACTTTTAAGAGATTTTTCATTAAAAATAGTTTTATAAAGTAGGAAAACAATTGTCGGAAATAAGCAGGAATTTGCTATTGAGGTTTAATAAGTTAAGAATATATTAAAGTTCTTTCTTATGTCATATCTAAGAAGGATTGGATTTGCAAGCGTTGGATTCTAATTTTTTGGAATGACATAAGAAACATATTAATGATTTTTTTATTGATATTAATGGTTATTAATTAATATGAAGATGGAGATTAGGGAGTTAAAGGAAGTTGAGAATATTTATTATAGTTGCATATATTTTTGAAAGTGTAAGTTAATATGATTTGAGATAATAATGTCATATTTTTTGTTGGTCATAAACTTATAACTATAATTATATTAAATTACTTAAATGATTATAGGCTTAATGGTTTTGTCTTTTTATTTACAAATTATCATTTATATGCAAATTAAAATGCACCGTATAAAGAATAAAATTTAAACCCAATGAATCCAAAATAACTTTGTAAAAATCAATAAAAAAATTTAACTGTTAAAATAACAAATCATTTAAGGATTAAAAAACAACCTTTCCAATAAACCAATGCATGCCATTCAATTCTAAATTCAACTAACAACATCAACTCCAAAATTTATACTACACTTATTATTGCCTAATCTTTTCTCCGAAAAAAATAAAAATAAATAACAACAAGCATTTACCCCATTACATAAAGTTGATAACATGAATAATTTTTTTTTTTTTTTCATTCTTGGGGAGTATGAGAATTACAAGAGGCGTAGACTAACCTATAGAAATTGCCTCTATATGATTTAGGACTCCAACAAGCATTCTTGAATAGTCAAGGTAAACATATAATAAAGAAAGATTATAGGCCAACCGGCCCAAAAGGGGTATTGGTCTTATCTTATTTACCAATATTTGGTGAATGTCGAGTTTTTACTAAGACTTGTCAGTGAAATCAAAACTTTTGATGTTACTTGACATACAGAATTTCTATATGTTTATTATGGATTTGTAACTCCTGACATCAATAAACCTTTTAGATCTTATTAACCAAAGAGATATGGCTTAGGGTTATGGTTAGTTCAACTCCAATCAAGAATCCACAGGGTATCCATAGAATCTTCGAATACGTTCGCCCCAACCTTCAACTCTTCTTTTTAGGTTCATCGATATTGAATCAATTGAATAAATTTCTAAGATTTGTTCATTAAGAGGAGAATTTTCATTCAAATCTAATAAAAAAATTATTTTTTTAATACTATCTAAGTCTTATTAAGTCTATCTCTTCATTTTTTTATATCAGTCAAATTTAATACGTCTATTCTCCTAATTGGGTCATTAGAATGCCAATGTTTTATGTGATCAAACCATCTAAGATGACTTTCTCTCATCTTATCTATCTCTAGAGCTACTGCCACCTATTCACTTATATAATTGTTTCACATTGTATCTCTACGAATAAAATCACTTATCTACTTAAACATCCTCATCTCTACAACACTTCACTTAAATTTATGCCACTTTTTTAATAGCCAACATTATATGCCATAGAATATTACAAATCTCACGATCTTATAGAATTTTCCCTTTTATTTTGAGGATACTTTTTCTATCACATAATTGGCCCAATGCTTTTCTCTACTTCAACCACCTACAACTTGAATTCTATTAATAATATGCTCATCTATTTCATTATCATGCATTTGATTTTAGATCTGCTCAAATGAAAACTTTAACTCTCTAAGGGGTTGTTTGGTAGTAGCACCAAGGATTTCATTTAAGTAGGATTTCATAAATCCTCTAAATTCGGATTTACAAAATCCTAAAAGCTGTTTGGTAACATTCCTGATAAATCATGTGTATGTTTGTCTATTCAATTTATGATTTAAGGCGGTTAAGAGATTTGACATGCATTTCTTGGATAATTAAAGTACAAGAAGTTTAAATAAAATACAACAAAGTTTCATTAGAAATACAACAAAAACACATAAATTGAATTCTGAATAAATTAAAGTTGATTCCCTCTTTACAGCAATATTGTCACCACATATTTTCTCAAAGATATATAAAAAAAATCTCAAAGATATCATACTGGTGGAATGGATTGCGATGAAACTTCGTCAGCTTTGCATTGTCCTACTATAAAAAATCTCTTAAGACGTGTTTGAGGCATATGAATGGATCATCAAATTATATTAAGCAATCTATACCTCGATATCTCATCCCATATCTAATTAGTAACTACGGGCAAATGAAGAGCTTCATCCCAACCCCATCCACTTCAGTGGGATAGTTGGAAACTAGCACGAAAGTCATCTTTCATTTTTTGAACCTAGTTTATGCAGTAGCTTCAATATAGTTTCCTTCAACTCGACGATTTAGTGAACAAACCAAATCCTTCCACGTCCTTCCTCAATATGCCATCCTTAATATTGCCACACAAAAATTGCTCCAACAATAACTCTCTAAAAAGATTTCATTATGATGATCTGGCCAACTAGGTGTACTCAAAATACTTTTATTAGTATTTCCCAACTTCACATTTAAATCATCCATGATGTCCACTTGAATACTAGCTGATGATCATTGCGTCGCTTTGCCTTTGAAACAACGATTCATTCTTGGTACACAAATTTCAAAGAATATATTTTAATAGCGTCCATGGAGGTCATTTAGCATTGATAACTACAAATTCTAATATACATATTTACCATTTGATGAGTGAATTTTCTTGTATTTGATCCAGGTATAAGCTATGTAATTCATGTTTCATGATTCATTGTCATTTGACTTGATTTATCTAATGCAAAACTAATATGATGAGGGAGTAAGGAATATTGTTTACAATTTGTTTCTTGATAAGTTTCACTACTAGTCACATATTCTCCAAGTGTCATGTTAATAGCACAATGTCAAACTACCACACCACTCTGACAAAGGGAATATCACAAGACAAAAATATAATAGGCTTTTAGGCGTACAGATGAGCAACTACAACAAGTGTGAGTCATGAATCGAAGGAAAAATTAGACAAAAGGCGAATTGAAGGAAATACCGGACAAAAAAAAAAACGATGGATAACCTAGCATAAAAGACCAGAATGCGAAAGTTATAGGTCATACCTACTAGCAATCTTCATCACGCTGCTGGATTCCTGGGGCGCCTAACCTTGTGATTGCAAGGAGATGTGAACGGTATACCTTATAATAGCAAGAAGTAAGGGTGCAAGTGAGCTGAGTTGGTTCGCAGGCCGGCTCGAGCTCGACATGTTTATGGGATCACGAACCGAGCTTATCAAGCTTACGAGTCGAGCTCGAGTTCGAGCTTGTTTGCTAAACGAGCTAGAGTTTGAGCTTGAGCCGGCTCGACTCATGAGCTCATGAGCCGACTTGAATAATTATTAAATTTAAATATTAAAAAAATAGTAAATGTTATGTAAATCATGCATGTAATTCAAAGTTACCACGTATTACAACCCAAATTTTTTGTGATTTCTCAAATCCCGCATGTATTTCAAAGTTCCCTCCAGTATAAAGATAGGGACAATCTCGTGTTCCTGCTTCGGTGGTTCTCCAAGTTCCTCCAGTATAAAGATAGAGAACTCTACATTGCAGGAGAAAGCTATGCAGGCCATCCCTCTCTCTCTCTCTCTCTCTCTCTCTCTCTTATTTTTAAAGGCCGTGCAAGGCTTGAACTTAGTGAACTAGAAGGCGAATCGAACTGTGCCGGAAGCTCGACAAGCAGCTCGAACTCATTTACAATGAAACAAGTCGAGCTCGAGCTTGACTAGAGTTCGAGCTCGAGCTTGACTAGAGTTCGAGCTCAAGCTCAAGTTCGGTATTTGACTTTTGAGCTCAACTCAAACACCCCCTGACTCGAGCTCAACTCAACTCGCTTGCACCCCTAACAAGAAGCAAGGAAGAGAGAGTATCAATGACCATGACTTGTGAGCTATTTTAAAGAGGAACATATGAGGAGAAAAGAAAAAAAAACTAAAAATAAAGGTGCAAACAAGCCAAGTCGAATTTAGGACTTATCAAACTCAACTCCTTAGTCAAAAAGAGAGCTCAGGCTCAAGGTCATTGCAATGTAATCAAGCTAAAACTGACTCACAAGCTATGTAAGTTTTAAAAATTCAGAAAATATTTTTAAAACTTAAACAAAATTTTAAAACTTAAAAGAGATTTAGAAAAAAAAAAGTAATGTTTAACATTTAAATAAAACTTATTCATTTTTTAAAATGTTTAAATTTAATAAATAAAATAAAACTATTTTTTATTATTTGAGCCAACTAGGGAGCTCACAAACCAAGCATGCTCAAGTTTAGGATCAAGCTAAACAAGCTCAAGTTCGAACTCAAGCTCGACCCATGAGCTTGATAAAATCAACTCGCAAGCTCATAAACAAGTCAAACTCGAGTGCCTTAGCTCACTTACACCTCTAGTTACAAATGATCAAACTTCTTCCCTCTCGTACCAATAAAGCATTAAGCCCATCAAATCAAAGAATATAAAAAATCTAGGATTTACAATAAAAAGATATAATTTTTTCATCTATGGAGGCTTTCGTTTACCATGAGATTTGGTTTTGCATTTTAAGCCATTTGGTTGGATTTTACTCAAATCCAGCCTAACTCCAACTACCAAATAGCCCCTAAGATTGACCTCCATAATTCAAGTTTTTATAAGTTTATCTCTACTCTTATTAACAAGAAAAATTTCATCAACCAAAAGCTTACACCATCATACATCTTGCAAATGTCCAGAAAGAACATCCATGACAAAAGTAAAAAGATATAGGCTTAAAACTGTTCCTTGATATTATTCCAACTAAAATAAAAAAATATTTCATCAAACTTCCTTGTGTTTGAACACAATTAATAACACCAATATACATACCTTGAATGATTTGAATGTGTAAGCATATTATTAATCCCTTGCCTTTTTTTTTTCCACTTTTCAAAGCACTTTTATTAAAACTTTATCATACGAAGATCATCCTTATCTATCTATATACTTCTTCATTAAACTAGCAGACTGGTAAAACTTACCAATTGAAAATTTAAGATAATGACAATTTTGCTAATCAAGACAGGGCATCAAGAAGGATCATTTTATGCAAGATGATTAAAAATCTGAATGTATGAAGGGGCTTGAGCCTAAAATGATTATGGGATGTGATTAAAAAAATCATCATATGAAATCAAAACAACCAAAATCCCCATTTTAATTGAAGAAAAAAAAAAAAAAAAAAAAAAAAAAAAAAATAAAAAAAAAAAACAAGGCTGCAAATGAACGTAATTTGAAATAAAATCAACATTTCATTTTGGTTTTAAATCTAAATTCAACAAACATCACAGTATGAATTTATAATAGAACATGAAGTTTATCAAAAATCTATCACTAATCCTAAGCCTTACAAAATGTATAAATCAACTCAGTAAATCACATGAAGTATACTAAATTCTTGAATATTTAAATATCGCCAAAATTCTTAACATGTTTACCTATCAAATCTATAAAACAACCAACTGAGCCAAAGCCAAAAACTAAAATAAATTGAAATAAACATTTGATCCACACCACAGAGAAAATTTAAGCTAATCAAGTAAAGTGTACTGCATTAATCATTCAAATATGCGAAACAGTGTTTTTTTTCCAATTCCCTTCAGTGGCTAGCATTACACTAAACAGTCACAGTGAAACCCCAAAAAACACCAACAGAGCACTATTCCATTGCAAAAGACGATAAGCTTCGATATATCCCAAACAGAACGATAGACATATTACAAACCCCAAGAACCGAGCGGATTCTGAATCCGCATAAGCTAACCACCAAAACCATAGAGGGTGCGACCCTGACGCTTGAGAGCATACACAACATCCATAGCAGTGACGGTCTTCCGGCGAGCGTGTTCGGTGTAGGTCACCGCATCGCGGATGACGTTCTCAAGAAAGATCTTAAGGACGCCTCGCGTCTCCTCATAGATCAGGCCACTGATTCGCTTGACGCCGCCGCGGCGAGCAAGGCGGCGAATCGCCGGCTTAGTAATACCCTGGATATTGTCTCGGAGAACCTTGCGGTGGCGCTTTGCTCCCCCCTTTCCCAAGCCCTTGCCGCCCTTTCCTCGGCCCGACATTGTTTCTAGCTTCGAAGATCTGATATCTTTTTCGCTTTTTCTGATCGATTAGTGTGAGGGTGATGGGTTAGGGAATTTATCGAGGGTGAAGTGGCTTTATTTTAGTCTTCAACTGTTGTTAGCCGTTGGATGGAGGAGCGATCCTGGGTTAGACGTTTCTTCTGCTATTGTCCGTCCGATTGAGAACGTGGATTTCATTGATAGAAGCACAGCTCCAATACCTGGATCAGGTATTAATGCGATGCGTGGAAATAAAAATATAAAATAAGAAAAAATAAATAAATAAAACAATTGTTATTTAACACTTTTATTTATTTTAATACTTTTATAATTAACATTGTTATTTAAATCAGCACATGATTTGATGAATCTAATTAGGGTTAACTCTAAATTTAACTTATTAGGATCTAATAGAAAAATTAAACATAAACTATGTACTTCAACCTCTATTTACATAGAATCATATAGAAATAAAAATATACACATCACAAATTGCATTTCTTCCCAAAAATAGTTAATTGCAACCGTCCAAGAATAAATCATTAAGATACATGAACAAAATTGGACTATCAAAAGAATACCGTGGGTACCTGACTACATCAGTTCCCGAAGGATTCCAATCCGAACAATGCCAACTTAGCTGGTTCTTTTCCTTTTTCTTGAAATATCAGATATTCTAATACGAGCAATGAAATGCTTAGTAGGCTATCTCGAAAATTCTATCATAGCGATCAAAATTCATAGTTATAGTTTTACAAGCAAATGATTTGAATGACTTTTACAATTATAATAAAAAATAATTTAATACTTATAAAACATTAACATCAAGTTACTTATGCTTAGTATTTAAGTTATCAAAAGAATGGCTGGCATAGGTATGACTTGAACTTAAACATATATAAAAAAAGTGATTCATAATATGTTATTTAAACTTAAACATTATAAACATTAACATGTATTTCACTTGAATGTCAATGTATAGTTATGAACATGAGCATCACTTACACTTGAACTCATTTCACTTAACATAATATGCAACACATGAATTGTGATATGGACATGTCTTGATACCTGCTTATAACTTCATTTCCATTTGTTTCTCCCTTAGTCAGTCCACATGTTCAAGGCAAATGGAGCAAATCTAAGCTTGAATATCTCTTATAATTCTACTTTCACTTATAGCTACATTGATCCTCTCACACCTGCACAAAGCAAATGGACCCAGAAATAAAAATTAATATAACAGAATAAAGAGGGCCCTTGTAACATTACTTGTAGTGCACTTAAATATCTCTCACATTAGAACTTCCGTCATAATATGACATGTATTTACAAAATTGGTATTTTTAATCTAACATTTAAACACTTAACATGATGTCATGAACATGCATGAATTGTCACATATATGATAATCGTATAATTTGAATACACACATGACATTTACCATTTTAAAAACTATTAACAAGAAACATTTCAAATATTATTTTAAGACTTTTAATCAACTGTAGCCAATGCTAGGAATGTCATATTCAACATAAAATAATTTATATTTTTTACGGGCAAAATCAAACAGTAAAAATTTTGATTTCTTATAATTACAAAGAAAAGAATAAAATATTCTATAACATATTAGAAATCATATAGTGAAAAGCTTCTTTAACTTATTAAAATCATATTTTATCCCTTAACTTTTTCTACAAACATCAAAATTAAAATTAGAAATAGGGTTTTGAAGCCTACCTTGAGGTGGATGTTTTCCATAACAAATATGAATGAAAGGAGTTTTTATGCTTCCACACTCTATTGACTAATTGCAGCAAATTCCAATAAAAGGGTCATTTTCTTAGGGCATACTCAGCAAGAGTGGAGTTCCATTCTTTTGAGCAGGGGCGGATCCAGCTTTTTTTTTTAGGGTGGGTAAAAAAAAAGAATTCGAGGATTGGCAAAAATGCTTATGATTGATAAAATTAGGGCAAAACATATTTTCTAGGGAGGGGTGCGTAAAATATCCAAAATATTTCAAATTATCCCCTCTAAATATTTTTTAAAAAAATTGAGGGTGGGCATTTGTCCACCCTCACTCCTTGGTGGATTCGCCTATGCTTTTGAGCTTCCATAATTTCATCATCGATAAAAATAGCCCAATCATTGGCACACGGGATAAAGTTTGGGGTGTCAAAACAGGTTGATGGGTCCATTTTGGATTCAACACCAATAAAGCTCGAACCTAACACGTTCAATAAATATGTCAAAAACACCAACCCGAGCCTAACCTATTAACCCATTTTTGGTAAATTTTTTTTTATAAACTATTAATTATAAAATTTAGGATATCTAATAAAAAAAATAAGATTATATACCCACAAGTAAAAAATAAGAAAAAATATATATTATACATATTATTTTTTTGGACAAAATGGGTTTGTGGGTCAATCTGAGCTCGACATATTTAATAAACTGGTTGTAAACTTAATCCAAATAAAACATGTTTAATAAATAGGTCAATCTGAACCTACTTTTTTGCTAGGTTAATGAGTCGGGTCATTTATTAACTCCCCTAGACAAAGTTAAGAGAGAAATTAGAATTACTAGGTAGCTGATTGGTAAGCTAATCTCTCTAGTTAAGCGCATAAGCTACCTAATTAGAAGGGCCCACACCTCATTTGCCATTAGGACCTAAAAATATCCAAACAAAAGTGTGATGTCCCACATGTACTGATTGGGGAAATCTATAGAAGTAAAATAAGATAGGAGATAAGGAGATAACTAAGGGAGAAGGCAACCACATGAAATCCTAGCAAAGAAAGAAACCCAAACATCAGCAATATCTCATTACTTGAGAGAGTTCAAAATTTAAAATTTTATGAGTAATTTTGGCTATGACTTTCAACAAACAAGACATATTTGCAAATGAACAATTACTTGAATAAATTAAATAATTTTCTCGCTAAATTTCAATTCTATACATCACTTAATGATGAAATATCTCAGAAAAAAAAAGAACTTTTATGTCATTTTATTAGTAGGAAGCTGTTCACTTGCCAAAAGTGTCACCCATTTTCTTATTTTTTACTTCTAATAAAATTACTATAAATAAATTTCAACACAAAATTGTATACTGAGAAATTATATATCTTTGCTGGCATTTCTTAAAAGCATATTTTTTTTCTCTAATTGATTGTCTTCTAACACTACAATTAGATGTAATTAATTATAGAAAAATTTACATAATTAAATAGGATTTTTAACAATGTGGTCTCTTCTCTCTCAATGATTTTCTTTCAGCTTTTACATTCTTGCAAGAGCCCTTAGAATGTACCTAGGAAATGTGATGTATGTGTCAGAGTCTATAAAAGTATATTTATATATAGATCGAGTTGTACAGTGTCTAGTGTTGTAAAAGAATTAGAATTACCTGCTTATACATGCAAGTGAGGCCCAAAAAGACGATATCCATACCTTCGGGAATAATATCTTTTGAGAACCCACAGAATATTTAGACATCGATGACACTAAGCACGTGTATATATATATATATATATATATTCTAGGCTTAGAATCCAAATTTGTTGTGGTGGAGCCAGTCCACCTTTCTTTCCTGCAAAGCCAGAGTCTGCTGTAAGGAGAGATAAAACTGCCAAGCCGGACCACCAAGTGACATTGGACTTTCATCTAACCTTATTTGTCACTAGACTTCAATCATATAGTTGACATTTATAATCTGATCTCCCTTAAGGATGAGTCAACCCACTATACTCTACTCAAATTCTAGTGAAATCACTTTCAACTGGGCTAGGCCCCATGGTTTTTCCCCTTTCTACGGTTTTCCACATAAAAAATCTTATATTCTCTGAGTGTGATTTAGATATTCATACAACTCTAAGATGTAGAATTATAACTCTATCGCTGCGTATATTCTAGCCAACGACTATTTGGATCCGTCTGTGGGAACCTCCAATCTAACTATTCTAAGCACCACTTCAATGGCCAACAAGTGTAGAAATCACATTTTTGTAGCCTCTTACTCCAACACACACAAATCTAGGAATCAGTCTATGAACCACGGATGCCATGTGTTGGCCTCTTTTCTCCCGGTGGGTGAAACCCTACCAGGGAAGAGACATCAGGACCATCCCTAGAAGATCACATCCAAAAAATGGAGGAATCTCATAATGAGATCCTTAAACTCCTACGAGAAACTCGGCAACTGGCGCTAGCACCATAGAAAAAGATTCTTCTCCCTCGAGATCCACCACGGTTCAAAGATGTTCAACCTGAACATATTCATGTCAAGATTCCTCTTCCTCCACCAAGGATGCATCCTCCAACACTTCAAGATAATAAGCGTAATGACACAATAAGTTATATCAATCCTTCACATGCAGTTCGACAACCTTGCATTCCTCTGGATGTCCCCGAGGACTTAGCCCAACAGCTCATTGTTGAGCTCCCTCGTAATGCCCTACGATATGAACTACGAAGATTAGTCTGTGAGAGTTTTCCAGAAGAGTTTCCCATGGGAGGTGTAAGCTAATCCCTTTGTTAGTGGGACTTCCAAGAGTCATCACCCCTGACTGAATCTATCCTTAAACACCCATTCCGACAGGATTCAAACTACCAAGCATCGATCCCTACAATTGAATATTTGACCTATATGAGTATATAAATAACTATAGAACCATGATGCATATCCAACGAGCCTCTAACGTGTTCCTCTACTAGGTTTTCTTCTACATCATCAAAGGATAAGCACAAATATGGTTATATTCACTTCCAGCTGGAACAATCCCCATATTTGTCAAATTGGTCAAAGTGTTTGTCGAACAGTTAGTTGCCAATCAAAGAATTGCTAAGGAATATTCTCACCTCTCTGGGATGCACCAAAATGAGGGAGAATAACTTAAAGAGTATTTTAATGATTTTCCACTAAGGCTAAATAAGTTCTAGGAGTGGATCCCAAATTACTTATAGGAGTTTTCCTCGGAGGGCTTCGTCCTGACCTCTTTTACTCAACACTCATGCGAGATACGGTTCATTTGTGTGCTGATCTAATCCATCATATAGAGACATAAATCTCTGCCGATGAATCCATTAATTTTTACATGAAGCAAATTGAGCAAATTCTTTGAAAGCATAAAATTTCTACTATAATATATAACTCATTCTTGCAATAAAAGAAAATCCTGCCTCCTAGACGGCTAGCCCCACGACATGAGTTTCAACGACCTGAGTTTCAGCAAGAATATGAGTATACATCACTTAATGCTCCTCGAGCAAATATGTTGATGGCCATCCAAGATCAGGAGAATAAAAAATGGTCAAATACTTTAAAGTCAAACATAGAAAATCATGAGCAATACTATCATTTCCACCATAGTTGTGGACACACTACTGAAGCTCACAGACAACTCAAGGATGAGATTGAGAGGTTGATCCGACAAGAATATCTTCAATAATTCATCCAAAACCCACCTGCTTGAGATGAAGCTAGTCCCACTAGAGGGGGGGGGGGGCCGGGGGGGGGGGGGGGGGGGGGGGGGGGGGGAATCAACAACGATAAAGATAACCATTGAATGATATTCAAATGGTTGGTGAGATTAAATGACCATGCAGTTTATATATTTGTGTAAGTAATAATATTCGTTTTATTTCATCGTGTCTCTTTTATGTTAAATAGGGTGTCACTCTAATATCCATAGTATTTTCTTCCAAGTTAAATATTGTGTTGTCCCTGTATGTATATCTTATGTACTTAGTATGGTGTAACTCTTATATCCCTAAGTTGTACTATAAAGTTATTATATTGTCGTGCAAAATACATTAATGCATCGTTCACTTCATTTTGATATTATATCATTTCTTTAAAAAGGATAAAAATGATAATAAAAATTAATGACAATCTAATATATTTACCCATGATTTAAGAAATACATAATCTTTATTGCATCTCAATCACTGGATGATCAATCCAAGGGAGATTAAATCCAACCCCTTATACACAGGTTAACATTGTCGAGCACCGATCTAACATACAACCTTGGATAGGTCAAATATTCTAGGAGGATGTCAATCAAATCTTAAATCTTTGATTCAAGAAATATTTAATTTTTATTTCATCACAATCACTGGATGATTAATTCCAGGAGGATTCAATATGACCTCTTGCACACATATTAATATCATCGAGCAATACTCTGACATACAACATTGGATAGGTCAAACATCTTAGGAGGATGTCAATCAAATCTTAAATTCTTAATTTGAAAAATATGCAATCTTTATTACATCTCAATCACTGGATGTTTAATCCCACAGAGATTTGATCTGACCTCTTCCATACAGGTTAACATTGTCGAGCACCACTCTAACATACAATCTTAGATTGGTCAAACATCCTAAGAGGATGTCAATCAAATATTAAATCTTTTATTCAAGAAATATATAATCTTTATTGCATTTTAATTACTAGATGATCAATCATAGGAGGATTCGATCTGACCTATTCCATATAGGATAACATCATCGAGCACCGCTCTAACATATAACATTGAATAGGTCAAAAATTCTAGGAGGATCTCAATTAAATCTTAAATCCTTGATTTGAATTTTCATTACATCTTAATCATTGGATGATAAATCTAAGAGGGATTCGATTCGACCTCTTTCACACATGTTAACATCATCGAGTACCACTTTGATATACAACCTTGAATATGCCAAACATCCTAGGAGGATGTCAATAAAATTTTAAATTCTTGATTCAAGAAATATGCATTCTTTATTTCATCTCAATCATTAGATGATTAATCCCTTGGGGATTTGATCCATCCTATTATATTTAGGTTAACATTATCAAGCATCACTCTGATATACAATTTTAGATAGATCAAACATCCTAGGATGATATCATTCAAATCTTAAATCCTTGATTTGAGAAATACACAGTCTTTATTATGCCTCAATCATTGGATAATTAATCCCCAAGGGATTTGATCCATCTTCTTCCATATAGGCTAACATCATCAAGAAGCCCTTTAACATTATATAATGATCCTTCTGACCTATGTCGCCAGACTACAGTCTTTCTGACCATCATCACCAGATAATGATCTTTCCAACCTATGTCACTAGACAGCATCCCTTTCAACCTCCGTTACTTAACCATGGTCCTCCCGACCTTTGTCGCCATTTTATGGTCTTTTGAACCATATCTCCAACTAACTACGACCCTTCTGACCTTTATCGCTTGTCGACTATGGTCCTTCCGACCTCCGTCACCTTCCAACTTGTTGACCTCATTTTTGTATGAGGTCACTTGGACTACTCATAGCCCTAAAATTAATTTAATTTCCAAATTAATTTAACTTCTAGAATCATCCTAGAATCCTTACCTTAGGATCTATGCTAGGATTCTTCTAGAGCTTAGACCTTAGGAGCTACTCTAGATCCTAAACTTCTTCTAGACTCCAAGTTCTAGGAATTTCTTAGGCTCTAGGATCCTTCTAGATTCCTAACTTTAAGATCTATTCAGACCTTAGGATCTACCTAGATATTAGGTCAATCAAGCCAAATTCAAAGTCTTAAGGCCCTGCCCTAAAGGCCTTTTCCATTTAATTTCAAACACTTTAAAACTCAGTTAAATGACCTCCGATTCATAGTCTGTCAGTTGAGGGAACCCTCCAAATCTGAGCCCATTCTGAGGTCTCTAACCTCAAAAACTTAATTAAAATCCATAGGCTGTAAAACCTTCAAATATTTACAGCCTATGCCACTGGACCTGTCACTTTGAAG
>NW_021319315.1:6983618-7007470 GCF_001605985.2 Dendrobium catenatum | reverse complement strand
CTTTGGCGTTGTTCCGAAGTTGAGTAGAATTTTGACGTCGTTTGGAAATCTGATAGAATTCCGATGTCGGCAAGAATTTTGGTGCCACTTGGGAAGAATTCCAGCGTCACTCAGGCGTCGGGCGGAATTCCGACGTCACTCGGGCATCAGGCAGAAGTCCGGCGGTGGTCGTGGAGGAGTTCTTCTCTCCATTCCTTCTCTTCTTCTTCTCTCTAGCTTGCTTGGGTCCCCTCTCATGAGAAATGAGAGGTATATTTATAGATTTTATGGAGTGGCATAGCTTGTAAATAGGTGTGAGATCAGGGGCAAATAGGGAGTGGTTGAATGGACGGGTGATATTGAATCCCTTGATCGTGCACCGTTCGTCAAACATTTGAAGGTCTTAATGATGTTGGATTTCGGCCATCTTGGGCTCGTTGGATTTTTCTCGTCGAGTCATTCGATTATACTATAAGCTTGTTAAAATCGGAGATCGTTTGGTAACTCAAATTATGGTACAAACTTTCTAACAGCACTTCAGGTGCTTGATTTTGACTCATTTGGGCTCGGATTGAGTTGAATTTGGTGTCGTTGGGTTTGTATTTTTGAGACGCTAAGTTTGACTATAAGCTCGTTGAAATTAGAGTTCAGGTGCTTCCAGATTTAATTTTTGAAGTTTCTGGCTCGATTTTGCCTTGAGATTCGTGCTCGATCAAGATAATTTTTGAGAATATATCAATATATATTATACCAGACACCTGTATCCATTTATCAGTCTATTATATATCGCATATCAGTCTGCCAATTATGTATGCTATATTCATTATCAGTCCTGATCATACATCAATCCATATTAGTCAATCAATAAGTCAAATTATCTTTATCAATTAACCAGTCTCATTCAATCTATCAATTTCATTATTTATTGTATCTTCTCAATCGATTAATTATATTAATAAAGTTGTTGTAGAAGTATTTTTTTCTCATATATCAATAATATCTATCATATATCAATATTATTTATATTTTTATTAGATATTTAGATGAGAGTATCTTAATCTTGCTCTCGCACTTATGACTCTTGTATTAGTCACTAACTTCTTATAACTCACAATTACTAAATCACGTGGATTAGTCTCCAACTCCAGCATGAGTTTCCAACTCCTAACTCTCAATCAGTAAATCAAGTGAATCTTGAAGATATTATGTGAGTTTATTATGTCATATATGTAATATCTATCAATACATTTTATTGTGTTTCTTATTAGCCTTTTGGCTTCCCAATTCTAACATATATATCAAATATTTCATTATATCTTATTAAATTCATACCAATATCAATATTACATTCTAGTACATATCAATTAGATTAATCATTTTAGTACTTATTATATTTCAATATTATCATAACAATTAACAATACATCACTCTCAACTTATTTTCAATACATCTTTTTTTACTTATTTCACATAGAAATTCTTATACACATATTTAACTGATAAAACTGCAATAAAATCATATCAAATTGATCAAATCAATAATATATATAAAATTTAATAGTAAAAGCTTATGAAATTAGGAGATATTATACTTTTGATGGATTTAGGAGAGATAAAATCCGTATAAATCTAAATCATCAAAAACAAAATTAAGAGTTTAGTCACTTATTTTGAATAGAATAAAATTTGTAACAAGAGTGTCGAACAAAAAAGCCTTGGAGAGCTTCCTCTCGCTTCTATCTTTCTCTCTCTCCTCTCCATCTTCGCTTCTCTTCTTCTTTTTCTTTCTTTCATGGCCAAGCAAAATGAGTGACAAGGCAGTGGGGTGATTGCAGAGATATTTAATTTAAATATATATAAAAACTTACTTAAGTTCTTGGCATCGTAACACCCAAGGAACCCAGTGTCGATGCATTGCATGCTAAATCCAAAATTAATGTAGACCAGAACTCTTAGTGCCATGACAAATTTTTCTGGTGCCACAGTGGTCGTAGAGCTACTGTGCTCCAAGTATATTTCATATTTTTCATTTTAAAGTATTTTTCATTTTTTTTAATTGTTACATAACATTTCTTCAATTTGAGACTTCAAACCTCATTTAAATTTCTAATAACTCGAAATTAAACATGTGCAAGGGGGTTATGAAATTTTTACTAGTTTTGTAACAATAGATATTACAACTTACAAGGAATATATTTATGGAGTCTTTATAGAATAAAAGTTATGTCCATATTATTAATAGTTTTTTTCTTAGGCTAAACTTAACATAAAAATGCTTTTAAGAGTAGAGGGAATCAATTTTTTTTCCTTTTTAGGTCCAAACATGAAACACACCCTTTATGAAATGCTTTTAGGGCAATATTAACAACCTTTATTTTTTATTTAGTTTGGAATTTGAGAGCCAAACCATCTCTTCTTTGAGTACTCATTTTCTATGCGCCTTATCAAGAATTAACTTTTGGACGGACAATTCGATATGCATAAGGCTATTTTATTTCAGATTCAGAAGCTAGATTTGCACATAAACACCCTGTGGGTACGTAGGAGGCTTCATCTTCCAACTATTTCTATTAGTATTTACAAGCTTTGGACACAACTCAATTTGATATGTTGATTTAGCTAAACAAGAGGTCTTGTGTTCGAGTCTTGCGTACGTGACATGCGTGTGAATATATCTTAATTGACTTAATTTTCAAAATAAAATATTGCCTTCTTCAGAGGAAAAGAAGTAAGAGATTATATGTTAATGACAACTCTTATGGAGTTGTAATTATTGTGAAGGTCAAAATTCAAGTGGCTTGAAATTTAGGAAGATGAAAAATGGAAGGACTGGCATTCTCAATTTTGCGAGCTTCTTTTCAGGAATGGCCACAAAGAGCAAAAATAATTTATGATGCCTTCAAGCTGCTTTGTCCTCTTGCTTCCATTGATATGGTCAACTACAATAATTTTATTAGGATTTTTGTTAGGGTGAAAGAGCCTTTTTATTTGGCAATTATTTTTCTCCTATTGGTATGAATAATCTTCTTATTTTTCTCCTCAACAAAAGGGTAACTTAGACTTCATTTGGGACGGCTTCCTTACTGCTTTCTAAAACAACTTTTTAGTGCAAAAAATTTAGAACTAGAAATTTTAGTACTAGAAAATTGCTTTAAAAACAGTAAGAAAGTCGTCCAAAATAAAAGTTAGTTAGATTACTTCAACAAAAATAAAAACATTTGTGTTACTCGTTGATTTTTTTTTCCTATTCTGATATATGATGTCTCAATAGGAGTTTCTAATCACAAATACTATGAAATGAATGTGAGCAATCAATTTTTTTGAACCTGATAAAGTTCTTTAGATGTAAGTTTAAGAACTCATGGAGGGTTTTTGTTCAATCAACAAAAATGATAATTGAGGACTTGAGACTTGTTTTTACTATTTTGTGATTTATTATTCTTTGGCAACCACTCTGCTAATTTTGACTTCATTTTTTTATAGTTATGACCTTCCATAGTGTGTTGGACAATGGTGAATATTTTTACTTCATTTCAAACTTATCATTTTGTTGCTTTATGAGATTTGTTTTGACTTATTTATACTTTATTATTTTGCTTTGGTGGGTCTTATCAACAAATTTCTTTTTATGAAACAATTAAGCTGTTAAGGTAAATTCATATACACAACACATATACATATTTTGAACCCAAAACCTCGTGGTTAGTAGTCAAAGTCCCCCAACCAACAGATCAGGATGAGCTGCCTATTATCAATACATGCATTTCTATTGGAATAATTTTCTTATTGTTTTCTAAAATATTTTTTAAAACAAAAATTTATTAAAAGCAGCAAAAAAATAGTGACCAAAAGCTATATCAAATGAAGCCTTAGGATCTGTTTGGCACGACTTTAGCTTTTTATAAAGATGATTAAAAATTGTTGTGGAGAAAGCTATTGTTTTGAAAATTGCTATAGAAAGTAGCTTTCTAGCATAAAAAAGTAGCAGCCAAATAAAACTTATAACTATGATCTAAAAAAAGAAATAAGCAAGTTGTATCAAACAAAATCTTAGTCTTTCTAAAATATGTTTTTTGTTGGAATCAATTGATTGATAAATTTATATTTTGCAACTGCTTTGGGCTAACATTTTACGGGCTCTATGAGATGAAGATGCATGCTCAATACAACAATATGTTAATATCATCATCCCTAGAACAATTACTCTTTTTGATCACACTACAGGAAAATCACTCATTTCCGGCGGAAATTGAGCATTTTCTGGCGGTTTTGTAATTTACCGGCGGTTTTCAAATGAGAATTAATTAAATAGTTAATATAAGTTTTAATAAATTTTTGTTAAATCATTTAAATAGTAAAAATTTTATTCATTTTCCTTAAATTTTTAAAAGCCGCCGGAAAAGTGAAAAAGCCGCCGGAAAATTTCGTGAAAAAAAACCCGCCGGAAACGCCTTGGAAAGCCGCCGGAAATTAGTGATTTTCCTGTAGTGCAGATGTTGCCAAGGGAACAAGAGTGCCTGTGGACAAGTTAAATTTTTTATGTTTGTACCACCAATCTGATATTTAATATGTTAGGCAAATTTGTAAAATTAGTGTTAATTATCCCAAGAGATAAACGAACACTGCATTACCGATTGAGGAAAAAAATGACTTATTTTTGTAACCAAAATTGGCATAGAGAATGTAAAAATTATTCCGAAGGATAAAATTCAAGTTCACCTATCATTTTAAATACTAAATTAACCCAGGATAGACTTTAGTTGACGTCTAGAGATTTTTCCCCTCTTCTAGCAAACAAAAACATGATTTAGTTTATACTAGGATCTTGGGTTCCTATAGAGATAAGCCTCTATAGTCAATTGCATTTTTGAAGAGAAAAGTTTCGATTAATGTGGATATTAGACTCGTTTTGATTTTAAAATATAAAAAAGTTGTTTAATTTTGTAAAAAATACATTTTTTAAAGTACATGATATCCCTTTTATGATAGAGTTCAAGGTGTACAAATACCTTTAAGCTTATGCTGGCTTGAAATGTGCTGCCAACTAACAACCTAATACACTTGTAATCATCCTAGATGTAATGCATGATAAGGTTGGCTCTATCTTAAGAGATCAAAGGAATAGATCATACTCTAAATATTTAACGGCTCAAGATGAGTAATTTTTACTTTATGTTTAAATGATGCTAACGAGACGACTCGTTAAAGACTCTAAATTTTATCTTATTTAGTTTACCTAGCTAAGTTTTCTAACTACAAAATATTTTTAAAAATTTTGGTAGCAAAACGGCCTTATATCAGTAAGAAAAGTGTATCATCCCCCATGCGCAATAGGGACCTTGCTACCTTGCCAACGGCGGGCATAAATCTAGGCTCTAACGTATTAACCAAAAATAAAATAAGCATTTATGTATGTATGAATAGGTAAAGGGGTTGATATCTATAATACCTAATATTATATCACTCTAGCATTAGTATACACATTCCTACCAAGTCTAGAATGCGCACAACAAATTTTTTTTTTTTTTGTAAAACTACAACCTGCTAATGTAAGCTACCATCAATATGTATGTGATGTATGGAATGATATAAATAAAATAGAAGACTAAATAAATAAACTAAATTTTATTCATTTCTTGATTTGAATGCATACAACAGATTTAGACTATGCATGAAAGTAAGGTGGTCAGGCTCTACCATAACAAATATGAATTTCTAAACCTACTACATCTGTTTATTTTCTTTGAGCTCTAAGTCTTCTATATAATTCTGAAAGAGAATATCCTCTAAAGAAGAGGACATCATCTTTTGGAGCACCATATATATATATACATATATTTGGTTCTTTCATAACTCAAGACAATGTACAATTCGATCTATATACAAACTATAATTAACAGACACTTATATATGAATACAATAGTTCTTTGGTACATTCTTCTTTAACTCTTGTATGAATGTAAAGACATGTATAAGAAACATAAAAGCATCTAGAAATATAAAATGTGCGGAGCTATTATGTAATATCATAATGCTTATAATGTAGTCCTTAAATAGCCTAAGTGCACTAACAAAAATATAAAATACATGACATCCATAGTGCTAAAAATAAATAAATAAACACAGGGTGCTCTTCAAGCAAAGCATCCGCCAAGTAAACCACACCACTGACCTAACCTATGCTTGAGTCGATTGTCCTATCAAATCATCTAAGTGTGTGAAGAAGCTGTGAGGCTTTTATATATACGAGTTTAGTATTTACGTTGCATCAATTTAAAGTGTGTTCATTAAATCAAAAAGGTAATTAAAGTAAAGTTTAACTTGTATGCATTTGGGCTTTATTATTTAAGTTTTAAGAGATTGAAGTTGATCATTTAATTATAAAGAACTGGTAGATTAATAACTCTAAGTGCAAGGGATACTAATGTACAAATCATAAGGCTTAATTACAAATGAAAAGCAATCATCCCCCATATAGGATAGATGACCACAAAATACTGTGAAGTTTTATTAATGATTTATTAAGGAATAGAAAATGGACCCTTCAATCCAATACACATGTTCTCTAAGTAGAGTCAAGCATGATGTATAAGGCCTACGGTTTATTAAGGTTTGAAGATTCTTCCAATCTAATGTGTTAGTGTCTTCCTGAAAAGAGTTGTGCATAATATATAGGGATCATTTGGTTATTTAAAATGTATTAAAAGCCTTGAAATCAAATGTTAAAATGTCCTCCAAATGGAGTCAGTGGAATTATATTTATTATATTTATTTAATTACAATTGAAATTAGGTGTTTTTTGAATTGTTTAAATAGGATATTTTTACATTAAACATAAGTTATTTAAATTTAATATCAAATTAACTCCAAAATTCATGAAATTGATAATGTAGGTTAATGATAACTCATATATCAATCTTTAAACGTTTGAGAATAATTTGATCAATATTTTATTTTTAGTGAATTTATTTAATTACTAATTAATTAATTATTAATTAAATTTTAATGAAAATTGGTTTTGTGTTTTAATTTTGTTTGATTGTAGAATTGATTTAGAGTTGATTGAAGGTGGTTTCAAATTTTTATGATTTTTCTTTAGTCTGTTATGAATTATTGAACAAAAAACTTATATAAACTTTTAAGAAAATTATTATAGGTGGAGTAAAACATGAAATTCAGTGTAGATAAATTGAGTTTGTATTTCAAAAAATTTCAATTATCATCAAAATAATTCAAAAAATTTCATCAAATTAAAGCTTATATTTTGATCCACACTGTAAATTCAATTATCATCAAAATAAAGCTTATATAACTCATGTAAATTCAATTATCAATTGAGTTTGTATTTCAAAAAATTATTATAGGTGGAGTACAGCATGAAATTCAGTGTGGCCAAATGTCAGACCAATTTGATGAATATTTTTGAGCTAATTAAATAACAACAGAAAATCATATTATTGAAATTGTTTTCTGAATATTCATTCATTTCGGATAGAATTATTTTTATTTGAAAGAGCTTGTAATTCTAAATCCATAGCCACCAAAATTACGAACAACCATTAAGAAATGAATTTTCTAGAATTATTTGAATTAAAAACATATTTTATAATTTAAAAATAGGCTTTATACTAATAATAAGCTGGCGAAGCATTAATTATCAATGATTGCGCCGCCTGCCGTCATTGGTATTTAATGCAAAGCGGCGGCGGCATGGGTTTTAACACCACGGTGTTTAACTTAACCACGTCAGCACTGTGCTACATCGTTCGATTGCCCACGGTTTGAAACGAACGACTGAGATCGTGCCGGACAAAGATCCGAGCAAACAAACATGATGCCAGTTTGTACAGGAAGCAAAACGGAAATATCTGAGCCGTTGATCCTAAGATCAACCATCCAGATTTTGTACAATTCATGCATAGATTAATTAAAACCCTAATGATGAAAAATAGCTCGTTCTTCAAAACCAGTAAACCAAATATTACGAAATTTTAGAGAGCTTAAAAATCATTAAATGATGGGGGGCATTTTTACATTTTGAAAAGCACTTTACAAAAAATTATTTATTAAAATTCATAAACTAGGAATTATGATTTACCTTAGTTAGATGGATCTAATTAGGGAATAATTATTAGGTCCAGACACCTGACGTAGCTCTACATCCGGACGCCAATAACATGTTGCCACGTGCTCTTACTCTTTACCGCGCGGCTCGACAACCCAGACCCGATATTGCTACGTATTGACTGATTTGTGTAGACCGGGGTATTGCTCGGCAATAACGAGAAATACCAATCTGTCAAGACCAATACTTAGCAATACCGAGCAATACCTAGCAATACCCCAGTTTTGCTAGGTATTGGTCATTGATAGAGCGGTATTTCTCGTTATTGCCAAGTAATACCTAGCAATACCCGAACATAGAATTACCGGGTTCCGTTCTTGGTTGGGTCGTCGGGCTGCGCGGTAAAGAGTAAGAGCACGTGGCGACATGTTATTGACATCCGGATGTAAAGCTACATCAGGTGTCCGGACCTAATAATTATTCCTAATTAGGAGTCATACAATGGATTGTTTTCTTTTTTACGAAAAGCACTACAACTTTGTAGAAGACTCCACGATCGGATAAGCACCATGGAAGGAGCTTGGAACAGATGAACGGAATTATCCTCCTCTTTTAGAAGTGCAAACAGTGGGTTTTTAATTGGAGATTGTGTATGGAGGGAAATGGTTTGAATGGGAGAGTTTGAATATTTAAACTTGGTTTAGTGGGTTTGTTGACTATTTGACCAGTCAATTGGTCAATGGTTGATATTGGGGACTCCAGGGAGTGTGTGAATGCTAATTGTATTGAGAAACATGGCTTTGAAACAAGGGATTGAATGTTCAAGGAAAGTTGACCATTCAATAGGTTTGACCAAGTCAAATTTCTCAAGTGAGACTCATCACTAGCTTTGGATGTATTTGAACTATGAAATGAAATGGATTTGAAAATTTGATGTGGTTGAAGGGATTTGAATTGATTGTAGTCAATGATTTAACCCAACTTGGTTTGATTTGACTAGACCTTCAGTTGACCAAGTCAACTATTGACAGAGCCATGGTGATGAATCATGTCCATTTCACTAGGAGTAGGGTGTACGTGAGCCGAGTCGGCTCGAGCTCGACTCGTTTATGGGCTCGCGAGTCGAGCTTATCGAGCTCAAGAGTAGAGCTCGAGCTTGAGCCGGCTTGGCTCGTGAGCTCACGAGCCGGCTCAAATAAAAATTAATATTTTAAAAATAATTTTATTTTATTTATTAAAATTAAATATTAAAAAAATTAAAAACCACCTAAATTTTATTTAAATGTTAAACATTTCATTTTTTTAAAAAAAATTTTGACTAAGTTTTAAAAATCCCACTTAATTTTTAAAAATCCATCCTAATTATTAAAAATCCCGCCTAAATTTAAAAATTACCGCCCATGGCTTGCGAGCCGGCTCGAGCTCGTTTATAGTGAGACGAGCTCGCTTTCCAACTAAAGAGCCGAGCTCGATAAGGGCCTAAACTCGACTCGACTATTTTGCACCCCTAACAAGGAGTGAGGTTCAAAACAACTTAATTAAGTTCAGAAGTCATTTGGAATTTGATTGGAGGTGAATGAGCTGGATGATCAATTGAGTTAATATAAGGTAGCTCAATTGGGTCAGATGATAACTGAAGAATGCATTAATGGATGATTTACCCTTAGAAACTCTCACTTAAGTGAATTGGATAGTTATTGAGATCAGAGAAGCCAATGCACTGTGTAAGGCAATGCACTAGGTCAACTAAATGTAATATTGGGCTATTGATTGTCTAGATGATTGAAGATTGAATGATTGTAAATCATCGAATGATTGATTAAATATGATTGAATTGTTGATTGTAGAAGTGATTGAGGTATTGATTGAAGATCACTGATTGTTGACTTTAGAAAGTGATTGAAGTCTGATCGGATGGCCAAGAAGATTGTAAATTAGATGACTATTAATTGAGGCGTTGATCAAAGACCGAATGATTAACAACTGGGTGATTGTCAACCATGAGACCAGAAATCAGGAGTTTAGGATGATAACCTCATACAAAAAAGATGTCAACATCACCTTCAATTCTGTTATATTCTTTTAGACATATTTAAACTAATTAAGGCAAACACATCCGCACGACACATACATAAGATTCGAACACAAAACCTCTTAGTTGATAGTCAAAATTTTCAACCAACAAATCAAGATGAACTGCATTAATGTTATCATCTAAACCTACTCCTACATACTTTTTGCAATTCTTCTAACCACCTTTCTTTTTCAAGTGCCTGATATGTCCACAATAGCTTGATTGATCTTTTTACTACGTAATTACCACACACATGTACCTTCCTACTGTTATAGAATTGAATTTTTGCCCTCACCATTCCCATAAAAGAAAAAGCTATCAACATTCTCTATCAGTCCATGTGCTCCAACTAACCCTAACGTTAGACCTTAGTACACATGTTGAATTAGACCGTTGAATGTTGAATGGCCCATAGAAGTAGATGGCATTTATGTTAGACCAAAGGCTGAACCAAGCAAAATACTTCTAATCTTCTCCAACCATACAGTACTGGCCCACACCAACATGCCCAACTATTTAGATGCAAGTTGATTTGCCCATGCTCAATAACAACCTTTAATAGGGAGAAATTATTACGTGCGGACACGAGTGCATCTGGATGCCAATCAGGAGCCGCTACGTCACCCAATGCACTATGCATTGCGTGACGTAGCAGCTTTTGATTGGCCTCCGAACGCATTCAGCATCCGCACGTAATGACTAGTGCAATTATACATACTCAGGAACAGAGAAAAAGGTCTCAAAGTAAGGTAGACAAAAACAATAAGAAAGATCAAGTAGTTTAATATTTGAACTACTTTAATACTAAGAAATATTTACAAAAGACTGGAAGAAAGAGAATGGCCACTCTTACTTTCTTGCACAATATATGATCCCACAAGAAAAAGGTGCAAAAAAGATACTTTTCTGCGCCACCATAACACTATCACAAGAACTGTAGTAGATAAAGAAGAGGAGGCAAACAGCACTCCCAGAGGCTAAGATGGGCCTCACCATCATGGGAAGTATGCCCCACGCCTTTTCAGTAGCCATTAAAATTTTTACAGCCCAGCGAGTCCTCTTCATCCTGTATCAACAGCCAAACTTCACACTACTGAGTGCATAATATACCATTCAAAGCCTACAAATAAGCGCTGCTAACTTAGCTATTTATAGAGTTGGCATTAGCAGTTCTCTACATCAGTTATTGATGAACAATTGAAATCTTTTAATCCTTTTGGAACTGCACTATCCTCTGAATCGAGCAAGCTGTGATTCATCTTCTGAACCTCCTCCCTTGTGTAGATGAATATCTTGCGAACCATGATGCAGAATTCCCTATCAAACAGAAACAAATAAGGCATGAAAGGGCAGAAGAAAAACAGGAAAGAAAAAAAAGTGTGCTGTGTTGAAAAGTGAGAGATTATTACGTGCGGTGTCCGGACTGTCCGGAGGTGAATCCAGACCCGCCATATCACCCGGATGCACTGGATCCTGAGTGATGTGACGTGTCCGGAATCGCCTCCAAACGAATCCGGATGCCGCACGTAATAATTTTCCGTTGAAAAGCCTACCTCCATGGATCATCTCCGACGAGCATCATATCACCCTCGTCATCAGTATAGACTAACAGCCAGTGTTTGGTGGGAGCCATCAGTTCGCCCTCAAATTCAAACATTTGATCTAATCCCATAATTAATTCATCGTAGTTGCTGAATTTTGAAAGATCCACAGATCTGCCAAGAGCAATTCCCTGCTTATGAACCTGGAAGAAATTGGGATAACAATAATGAACAGAGCAAGGAAATTCCAAAAGATATAAAGTTTGTTAGTACAACTAGAAAAAACTTGCTTCATCACAAGTGCATGATATAACATAAAAGTAACAAAATCTTAATAGTTAGATCGGAAAGGGTAAAAATATTATAAATAGTAACATAGAATTAAGCATTAACAATGACAGGAAGAGGGACCTTTGTGCAACTTCTTGCCAAGCTACCCTGCTGTCTGACTTGTACACCTTTCAAATTACGTAAAGAGGGAAGAACAATTTCCCCTTTGATAGTAGCTGCTGTAGAACTATCTCCCAAGGTTGGGGCTTCCGATGGCTCAAAATGGTGATCTTGCATGGTAAGTGATAGATGCAATGTAGAAGTTGGCTGAATCTGAACCTCCGAGTCATTTAAGACACTTGCCTGAGGCAATGGTAACTCAGATGCTGAAGAATTGCTATTAAGTTGAACCCCAAAAAGCTTGCAGTTTCCATTCCCTTTAAGTTTCCCAATCTGATTTTTTTCTGATTCCAATGGCTGAGGTTTTATCAAACTTGGCTTTGTTCTGTTCCCTGTTTGGGAATCTGGCAGCGAATGTGTGAACCAATTTGGAGTAGGTTGCTCAAATTCAAAAGGAAAATAACCCACCTGGTTACTAAATCTACCATTTCCTATTCCAGGATAAGATGGCTTATCAGGTTGGGCTGCCATCTTCAAGTTTAATTCCATGTTGCTGTGCGAGCTTTGGGGCAATAAAGACCATTTGCCTGAAATAATACTCTGTTGGGGAAGTGGATCCTGAAAGTTGCAACGCAAAAGATTTACAGCATCTATGTTTTGTTCAAATTGTGATGAACCTAATACTCGTGAACCAATACATGTCGGAAATAAGGGATCTCCATAGTTTGATCCGTGCTTCATAATTTGTGTCTGGTCTTCTGAACCCAACGTCCTCTGAATGGAAGATATATTTTTTACTTCATCATGGGATGAAGACCACATCATGGGCTTCCGAGCAGTATATGCCTCTTTCAAGGTCATGGATTCTTGACCTTGCAAGACCCTCAAAACACAAGTGGAAGGATTTACCTGGACCTTTGATGTAGCTGAGAGATGTTTAAAGAAAAGTTAGTCCATATTTTGCATCTTGAGGTGGCATTGATTATATAAAGCTTATAACACAATAAGAGCTAAGGAACAGTACTTTCTTTTGTACGGACCGATGCATCCGGAGATGCCGGTATTGTATGGGTTCGAGGCTTCTTGGGCCGTGCTATGTGGAGAGAGTTTGGTGATGGAGGGGTCACAGAAGGCTCAATTTGCCATGGAGAAACTCTCTCTGGTCGAGGAATTGAAGATGTTTCATCCCATCTCACCTTAAGTAAAAAAGTTAACGTTAACAGTTAAGCTTTAATGTAGCAAAATAAGAAGAATTTCATTTAGCTGATGCCCTAATAGTCTTTAGTTGATTCGCTACATGACTGGTCAAGGGTTGAAAACTATACCACAGCAAGTTGGAAAGACCATTGTACTATCCCAAAAGAAAGTAGTATTTGTTTTGTGTTTTTACCTTGAGGCATCTCCATTTTGAGCTAGGCCAATTCTTTGAATCCGCATCACCAACATCAATTATGGTACCAATGAACCTTACCCAGCAACAAAAACAATTTACTAATTGAAGCATACAATTTCACCTGAATGTCCAAAAAGCTAGTTTGCTGAGATAAAAAGTGATAGGGAAAACTAATACCTCTGCTCTGGAGCCTCTTCACCTTCAAATCTCATTTTGAACCTCATCCCTACAGACTGGCTGCTTTTGATGGACTCCATATATTTCTCATATGGAATAATGAATTCTGAGGGACTTGTTCTGTCGGGTAAAGACAAATATTATCAGAACTAGATAGATGCATTAACGCCATTTAAGACATCATTTCGGACAGCTTTTTTACTGCTTCTTAAAATAACTTTCTAGCATAAAAATTTTAATTTTTTAACTAAAAATTTGTTTTAAGAAGCACTAAGAAAGCCGTCCCAAACGAAGCCTAAATCTATAATGAACTGCACAAATTCTGATTAGAAATGTTCAGCTCATGTTCAAGTTATTCAAGTTCTTATGGATGCAACACGATGAGTACAGAGAACCATGAGGCATACCTTGGCTTATAATAAACAGTGAACATCGTCCCTGTATTTACAGCATGCCAAGCAGTAGCAAGGACACCAAGGTGCATACTGTGGCTAGATATAACCGAAGGAGGGACATTTGGCTGCTGCCTTATTGCCCGTCTTACTCCAACACGAATCTCATCATTCTCTCCTCTACGAAAATGGCAGTAAATTGACCGCCACAGCAAAATTTACGCACTGTACGAGCTCAGAGAGCACAAAGGCATACCTCAGAAATATAAAAGCATCACCTGCAACAAGCCTTTTTGCACTTACAAAGAGACTCCAACCACTTTGAAGTAGGTGTCTCCTTGGTTGGCCTAGCGTTAAACATCAAAAATCCATATTAGCATATACTGGTAAAACTTAGTAGAATCAATCCTAGCTGAACCAAGTAAGCAAACGGAATCTAATCCCTATATTTGAAGGCTAAATTCAGCACCAAACACGAAAGATTACCACGGAATATGTGTCGAAATCGCCACTCGACCCTATGAAGATCCTTTGCAACCAATTCCTGAGCTGGGGGTTGCCGATCCATGTCCTAACAAGCCAAGATAAAGAAAGTTTCAGGGAAATCAGATGTCGATTGTCATCCAGAAGCCAACTCACGTGGATTAAAACTAGTGCCATAAAGTGATCTTTACCAGAGCAGGAAGGCATTCATCCGCGTGTCTCCTCAGCACTGAGAAGCCACCATGGGTGCTTGTATCCGAGGCAGTTAGTGTCTTGCAGAAGGAGCGAACATGGGGCCGCGGCAGCGGAGGAGGAAGTGACTCCTTCTCCACTGTACTCTCATCCTGCTGACACAAGCCATAAAAGGTCTACGACCAAATTCCTTTCCACCGCACTAATATTTTTTAGTTAACTATAATACTATACCAGAATTGATACCTTGGACTCGGGGATCAAAGTCACTTGCGCAAAAACCTCGTCCGTATCAGGCTCGGCCTATTAGAGCAAATTGAAATCACTTTATACCATAAAACCTCAAATTACCGAAAGAGAAAGGAAATATGAAAGAAAAGGGACGAAGAAACCTTTAAGAGGACGTTTACAACTCGGCAAAGGATCTTAGCAGGTAGGTTGTAAACTGGCATCTGCTGGTCAGCCACCTGATTAGTTGACGCTGCCACCTGAATTTCAGAAAAGAAATTTAGCAGCTCTGAAAGAAGAGAGAACATCCGCTAAAACCCTCGAATCAAGAGTTCAATACAACTATGACGAGAAAGCTACCTGTTCTATGTGGCCTTGAGGGAAATAAAAGACTCGCTCACCCAAGCGTGGGACTGTCACGAGCGGTCCGGCGCAAGCGTGCCACAGCTCGTTCTCAAGCGCACCATCCATATCTGAGTAAAGAACAGGGAAAACCAAGTGATCAACAACAAAAAGCAGTAACACCCCGGCAACGAAGATGGCTTCAAACCCGGAAATCGGACAAGGCCTCACCTAAACCAGAAGAGACTCCGCCTGCAAAGCCGCAGCCGACCTCTGACGCCATATTCCTCTCAGCCTCACTCTTGTGAGGCTCGCTGCAGGCCGAGGAAGTGCTCTCCCCACGGCAATTGGTAGCCTTCACCGAAGCCTCCGACGCAGCCATGTACATACATGCCCTGTCTCAATTTCTCTCCGGGGTCTTAAATCCGATTCAAAACCGTAATCCCCGCTTTCGAATCCTCAAAGAACCCAATCAATCAGCCAGAAAAAGGCTTTTACAGCAAGAATCCGTCCACTAATAGCTTTGTAAATTCACCAGAAACTTGCCAAATTAAGAATTCATCTCTCCTTCCTTAGCCGAACTCCATCACCTTTTCCATTCCCGCTGCTCCCCTTCTCTCTCCGCAACCACGCTCTCCCTCCCTCTCTCTCTCGCCCGAAACAGGAAGTTCTCTGTTCTCAGAATTTGCTACGAAGAACTAAAGAGTAGAGGCCCTCAGAACCCAGAGGAAACCAAAGAGCGTGAGGAGGGAAGAAAACGATTGTATTATCTTGTGCGTTGTTGTCTCCTAATTGGCTGAGATGGGCCCACCGTCTACTTTTAGCTGTGGGTCCCATTTTGCTGTTTGGTGTGCGGTAATATTCAGGGGATCTTTCCCTTGAGGACCAGCCGGACAGACCAGTGATCGGGGAAGCAAACTCCGTACCGACACCGCCACGTACAACACTGCGCGACACGTGCGGTGCGAGTGAGTTCCTCGCACGCGCGCACTCACGAATTCCGCGTGTGCGAGTCTGCGAGATGCTATCAACCCGGCCCGAACCGTCATTCGAGTGGGCCAGTAGAAATGGAGGTCATTTTATTCATTTGGGGCTTCGTTATCGTTATTTAGCGCTTTTTAGTCTTTTTTATATAATTTTTTAAATTTATTTTAAATTATATAAAAATAATTTTTCTTCTAAAATCTGCACTTTCACTATGATTTAAAGGATTCTACTATTCAAATATTCGATACAACAGCTCATAATTACCTATAATAATATCATAATTTTATTTATATAAAAATAGCAAATAATACTGATATATATGTGTTGTGCAAACACTAGAAATAAAATCATGACGATTTATATGGTTCGACAAAGATGCTTATGCTCGTGAGAGAGGATGATGATTTCATCATATTGGAGAAAAATAGGGATTACAAATTGACTCTTTTCCTCTTGCATTACAACAATCTTACACCTCTATTTATAGATAAATTTGAAACAAAGCTATAAAAAAACTCTGATTAATGTAATAATATGGCAAAACTTAATCATGCCAATTATATCGATCAATCATGTTTGTTGCAGGCTATAATATACGCAGTGATAGAGTTAGAAAGTTTTCGTTTCAGCATTGTACGGATATCCAACATAAACATGAGAAAAATAAAAACACCAGGATTTTAAATGATATCAGCGTTGTACGGATATCCAATCAAAACTTTCCTAATCGATGTTGAACTAGATTAGGAAATAATTTCAAATCAACAAAATGTATTAAAGTTTAGCTTAGATTTTGTTAAGTGATCTTTTATAGTTATTTATTCTATTATAAATGATATCATATTGAGCATGATGACTGGCAAATAACATTTGATGATTTGCAAGCAACTTAGCAATAATTTTATAAATAACTTTGCGAATGGGGGTTGATGTTGTAGAACTAAAAATAATGACAATGAATTTGATCTTATTAAGAAATTGAAAGAAGTATTTAATAACAAACATATAGAATTATCAACTATGTCCCAAAAAAAAAAAATTTCAAAACTAAATACTCGGGCCTAGTTGTCGAATTCTTAGGGTAATGTAGATAACCTTTTTTAATTCTATTATTAAAAAAATAGGCAGGTGGGGCCCACAAAGACAACAAGAGAGACTTATGTACCCGAGATGGTGGGATAGTAGGAGAAATGGTTGATATTAAAGTTTACAGAGTTCTTTAAGTAGTTGATAACATCAATAATAATGGCTAAGTGAGAGGTCAAACACCCATTATAAGTGGAGAGTTTTTTAATATAATTTGAATTTTTTGAGCCTTTAATCATAGTGAAGAAGAAGTAAATATCATCTTTCTATCGGCTAACTACTTTACTTTAGCTCTATAGGCAAGCCAAGAAGTGTGCAAATTAGAAGAATGTGCAACATATTATCAACATCCTTCATCAAAAGATTACCATTAAAATCTATAACAAAATCAAGGAGGAGATGGGGCTTAACTTTATCCTTCATAAGGGCTTTAATAAATTATAGGAGATGCTGAATAGAAAATCAACTTTGATCCTTAAGGCACCTTTTTTAAAAATTTAATATATAACAAAAAGAAGATGATTGACCAAGCATGTTGGAGAGGGGAACTAAAGATAATGAAGCCCAATAAATTTTTAATATAAATACATAATTATTAAAGGATGAAGAAATATTTAGTGTAATAAGTGGATAGTGATCTAAATATAAATAAGGTATGAATTTACAATATGCAATGGGAGAAAAGATTAGTCATATTTGATTAGCTAATACCCAATTTAGCTTATTATGTATAATATTATTTGCTCTATACTTAAACCAAGTAAAAAATAATTCAGCATAATAAAAGACAATTAAGTCAACATAATAAATGAGTAATTACATTTTAGAAATGTGCAACTAGAGATTGTTACCACATCTTTTTCTTGTTGAAGTATGTAATAGTTAAATTATCCCATAAAAATCTGCAACTCATTTGTATTAGAGCCAATGAGGACATGAGAATGTCAAAGTTATAATCTATTAGAATATGAGTTGACAACATAACTTATTTTGAAATAAAATTTGTTATATTGACTTTATCCTTGATGAATTTTCCATTAGTGATTAGAGGGGAGAAGTACTAGAATAATTTCATTAATTTCATTTAAATATGACTAGAATTAGAGAGGTGAAAATTTTGTAGCTACATTCGATAGGAAAACTTAATGGGAGCTCATTAAAAAGGGTCATTAAGGAGGGAGGGTTTTTTTTTTCAAGAATACAAAAAAGGTTGAGGATGCGGGCATAGATTAAGTCTTTATAGTGAAGGACCCTATCCATACCATGTGATTCTTTGACATTATTTCAAGCAACTAATGTTAAAAACATGATCATGGATGAGATTTTGAAGGAGGGTGATATTATGTAGCATTATATTGACATTTGTGAGGAGGTTTTGACGAATTTATAGTGAGAGGACAAAGATCTTATTATTGTGGAGTGCAACAATATTATATAAGGGTTGATTGTTGGGAATCCAAGCATAAATCACGATATTCTATGGAGTTTAGGTTTGAAATGAATTCAAAATTATTTGGGAAATTAAGATAGCTAGGTGATTGCTGATAAGTATTTAAATTTGTAGCCTAAGGAGGGGTAATTCCTAGAGAAAAGGGATGGTTCTCTCTTTCTAATTTGCTAATGACTGTTGTTATGCCTTTTAAGAGTGAGAGGAGATTTTAGGATGTGGGTTACATTGAATGAAAGAGGTGTAGCGATTTTAGGAAAGAATGTGAGATGGACAACTCACGAGTTGTATGAATTGCAGCTCAGAACAATTCCAATAACAAGCTTCTTGAAGGGCTACACCACATGATTTACTCAGGACACATAACCCAAAAACCAATCTCCAAATTTTTATCATATTCTATACCATTTTATTATAAAGGCTACATGTTTATATTGACAGCTTGGCTATATACAAGGTCACATACTCAACTATAAATAATATAAGAAAATAATAGAGAGGAGGTGGGTTTGGTTGGCTGAACCGATCCGAAAAATCCACTCGGTGTCATTCTCCCTATCTAAGAGAGACCTCAGCATAAGCTGAAGTCAATGAACCTTGAATTTGTTTTGAGAATCCTCATGAATTCCAAGCTTGAAGTTCTATGAAAATGTCTTACAGAACTTATTATAGTATTCCCTTTTTGTAGCAATATCAAAGAAGAGATCAAACTAACTAATCATGCGAACATCAGCAACTAGTGCATCAATGAGCTTTATGTCAGAATGCTTGAAGATAACAAGGTGGTTAATAAATCCAAGTTTGGTTGCGCTAATTTCGTTATCAATGAAGTTGAGCATATTTATGTCCTTGATATGAATTAATAACTACGATGATGGATCCCCTATGCTATCATCATTATCATATATTGGCTTATCAAGACCAAGAACTCCAATGAATGTGTCGTCATCATACATGGGCTTACCCAGTTCAAGAATTCCAATGAATATGTTGTCATCATAAACATAAAAGATGAAGATTTTAACACAAGATCTTTAAACTCATCGAATATAGACTCGATCAAGGGTGGGGTGTAAGACGTATAGCGTAGCATCCCAAACTCCTAACTATTAAGATATTGTCCGTTTTGACCTATGAGCCTCATAGTTTTGTCATGTTGGTGTAATTTTCTACTAGGTCACTCATCCAAGAATTGCTTTCAGATGAGCACACTTTACTATGGAGTTTGTTACAAAAATTTCAACCATTACACCAAAAGGTGCCTCGATATTTTAAGAATTTAGCTTTTTTACTTAAGAGATTTCATAATCTCTCCTACTTAAGTAACTGACATCTTCATCAGCATCTTTATCCCGGATTTATACACCAGCCAAATAGAATTTTATAGGTGACCCATACAAGTTTAAGTGGTGGCTTCCATCATATAGTACTTTGTCCCATACAAGAGGTGGATCCCATTTCATAACACTTTGTCTTGCATGGTTTTTATTTCTCATATTTGGTTTGGTATGTTATTCTAATATCATTTCTAAGATTCCAAACTCTTAACAATCAAGCAATTACTTGCTTTAGCCTCAGAGCCTCAAAATTTTATCCTATTAGTGTAACTTTCCCGTAGGCCATCCATCCCAAAATTTTTCTAGGATGAGCATGCATAACTACGAAGTTTCTTACAAAAATTTTAGCCATTACATCGAAAGGCGCATCGATGTTTTAAGAGTTTAACTTTTTTACTTAAGTCGTTTCACGTATAGGGTGGTCCTCCAAACATGTCTTCATAAGAAGAAGGAATCTGATCGTTCGATATACCATCTCCCTAACTCGAAAGATCTTGATGGAAAAGATGAATGTATTCTTTCTTTTCTTGACATTCACCCACTTGTATTTGCTCAAGTCTTGTTAATTTTTGTTGCAATTGTTGTATTTCCTTTTGTAGTTCCTTAATCACCACTTTTTATACTAGTCTTTATAGATTTCGACTAGGCGGTATCTTGCTAAAATATTTTTGACAGTTAAATATATTGTATGAAAAAAGCTTTTGCTACTAGTTTCTAATCCAAGAACCCGAAGTTGGTTGTTCTTGGTGGCTGGAATAGTGAAGCGGATGGCTTTATTACAATAGGGACTAGTTGTGGCAGCCTGAAAAGGGCGGCCAGAATTAGGATAGTAGAAGGAAGTCATGGTGCCTTCTTGAAGCGTGCTTGTGAATGTCGGTTGGAGGAGGGAAGGCCACAATTGATGGGATAAATGATGCTGTCACTAGATGTAGAAATCAGACTTGTCGAATGAGTTAGATGGAAAGTTCTTGTAATCTACTGAAAGGATGATTCAATTTCTTGTAAATGTTATTGCCGATGATTTGTAAGATGCCCAGAAGGCAATAGAGTTGCTGTCGACAATGATGGAAATACTGTACGGCACTTATTTGTTAAAGGATTGTAGTAGAAAAGCCTTAATACTATTGTTATCAGCTAAAAATATTGGGTGAGCACTTGTTTGGCAATATGACAACAAAAAAATTGTTGTCCTTGTTGATCTTCATAATGGATTGCACCTAAATGGCCCATAGAGGCTGTAAGGAGGGAGATGGGTTGTTGTTCTTGATGGGAAAGAAGAGATCCACAACAAAACAATAATAATTTTTAATTAAGAGGCAAAAATACACAAAACCTAGTCCTCAAGTTGATCAAAAGATTTGGAATGAACAATTCAAAACTAGAATAAGGATGTGAAGAAGATAACTGCAGCTTTCTTGTGAGCCCTTGATCCATGGAAGGTGTCGATAACAACAAGAAAAGGTTAGTTGTTATGGAGGAACGACCTGATTACTAGACATGGAGGATATGTTTCCTGTGGAGGTAGAATCTGACGGATGGAGAGCTGGGTACAGGATCACGTAAGACGTGTGTGTTGCCCTAGCCAAATGTGCACAGTCATACTTGTGAGAGTGGGTTGCCCATGGTGTTCATGGAGCAAGGCAAAATCAAGCTGAGTTTTTGTGAAGGTAGTTAGGAGCGATAAGGAAAATAACAGCTCTTGATGGTTGGCACCAGCCTTCATGGTGCTTGGATGCAGAACAACAATAACCAATCTTCTTACTAGAGCTGGGTTCTGGTACCAAATTCCACTATATGAAGGAGGTGTCAAGATTTTAGAAAAGAATGTGAGATGAATAGCTCACGAACTGCATGAATTGTAGCTTAGAATAATATCAAGAACAAGCTTTTTGGAAGGGCAACACCACCTAATTTACTCATGATACATAACCTAGAAACTAATCACCAAATCTTTATTATCTTATCTACCCCTTTATTACAAAGGCTATTGCTTTATATAGACAACTTAGCTACATACAAGGACACCCACTTAGCTATAAAATAATAGAGAGGCGGTTGGTTTTGGTTAGTTGAATCGGTATGGATAGATCTACCCAGTATTAGTGGGAGATGTGGAACAAAAATAAGGAGAATGATAAAAGTAGCCATATAAAATACACAAAGATGATTTTCAACAAAAAATGACTTTCGAAAAATCGACACTTCCTTTAAGACTTGCACAAATTTCTTCTTAAAGTGGAGACATATTAGCAACTTACACAAATATTCTAGTAATTGTAAGCCTCAGCTTAAGCTAAGCTATTAAAGTATCAACAATAAGAAAGATCCTAATTTTATTAGCTATCTTAAAGATCTCAATAAACATAGTGGCAAATCCATGATTTAATCCATAAAAGATTAGAGAAGAAATTTTCTCTAGCAAACTCAAACTAAAGAATCTATTGTTGTACAAAGAAGAGGAACAAAGGGCCTCTCATCCACATTATGTCATAATCACTTTGATAAAAAAAATAATAATAATAAAGAAACCATCATCAAAAGAGATTATTATTACCTTTATGGGACCAAACTTCTTTAATAGACTTAAGAGAAGCACTATAAAAAAGTCATTTGTACCAACCAACAATAGATCCCAATCTTTGGAGCCATTAGACAATTTTAGCTGAAGAAATCAACATCTAAAGAATGCTCATTGGGAAGTCTTTAGAGGTGGGGTTTTGTATTGTAAGTAAGCTCTTCCAAAATAGGTTGTTAGCAAACCTTATCATATATAGCAAAATCTTCTTAATTAAATTTATTTTATTAAAAAATAAATTCAAAAGTTATTAATCTCCACACACTTGACCCAAATACCAAAGCAATTCAATATTATCAAATTAACAAGTTAATTAGTACCATTATCATGATAGCTTAGAAGACTCCAAAATTTATCCCTAATTCAACAAGAGAAATATTTCTCTCTCTCTCTCTCTCTCTCTCTCTCTCTCTCTCTCTCTCTCTCTCTCTCTCAAGCTTATTGAGTGTCTCTATAAGATACAAAGTATTATGTATTTTCATCACTAAATATATTTTATTTTTTTTATTTGCATTTTTTGCATAACAATATTTAATTTAAATTTTATTTTATTTTTGTAAGCTTTAAAACGTAATTGAAAATTTAAATATTATGATTACAACAATTTTTAGTATAATTTTTATTAAGTTCCCATTATTCTGAATTTTGGTGATTTTGATGGTTATGATAATTTCTATTTTAATTTTAAATCGTAAAATTGGAAATTTCTCTCAAATTCGAGAAATTATTCTGGGCGGATATCGGATGCAGCTCTATATCTTCAGGCGAATCAAGTGCATTCATGTCATCGGTATCGAGCAGAATTGAAAAGTACCGAGTGAAGGAGTGACATGGCGCATTCAGATTGGTTTCCGGACGGTGTTCAGCATCCGCAAAGAATCATGTGCTAAAGCAACATTGAAACCACTTGAAATAAATATCTAATAAAAAATAAATTATTTCACCTTATTTTAGTAAATTATATTATTTAAATAATAAATTTTCAATGAAATTTTTGTTTTAAGGCATTGCCTATTGAAGAAAGGGACACGTGGCTACGTGACATGAGGAGTTAAGAGTCTAATTGACTGATATAGAAAGTTTGCATTAATTGTAACATAAATAAAAGGTGATGTTAATTATTAATATGAAACTAATTTATGATGATTCGAGTTGGGAAAGTTTT
>NW_021319315.1:6940810-6983518 GCF_001605985.2 Dendrobium catenatum | reverse complement strand
AAAAATTATTTTTATAACATGATTTTTTTTGGGAAATTTTACTTTTTAAGTTAATAAATTTTTTTAATTTAAATTTTTATATTTAATTATATATTATAAACAATTTATTTTATTGTGAGTTTTTAATGTAATTTATATTTATAATTTATATCTAAATATTTAATATAAAATAACAATAATTTATATTAACATATATGATTATTATATTTCATTATTATGTTAATTTTATTAATTTTTTATAATAATAATATTATTTATTATGTCATCCGGTTCGACCTGTCGAACCAGTCAAACCTTTAGCCTCTCCTTCTTTCGGTTCGTTGTCCAGTCCAGTTTTCACAACCTTGACAAAATCAAACTATTCTGTCTCCGAACTCCGTATGTAATAATCTCTCATTTCTTATTGGAGTCTGGACGATATCTGGACTTTGCACATAATAATTTCACCTTGATCTTATGTTTATTTATTTATTATTATTTTTTTTTTTGGTAAATTAAGGGCATAGCCTAGCTTCAGTCATATAATGCAAAAATTACTAAAAAAAAAATTAAAACTAAAATACAGCTCCAAAAAAGGTGGGAGAAAGACGATGAAAGATCAAAGCCTAAAACCAATCAAACACCTAAAAGCAAACAAAAGAGCCAAAATGCCATCTGAATAATAGAACCTAACCTATTATTTTCTTTCTGCAATCTCATAGTTTTTAAAAATTTTGTGATGAAAAATATTTTCCGTAATCATAATAACGAAGTTTTTTTCTCTACAATCAACTTTATAAAATATTGCAGTTATTCCAAACAGATTCTAAAAAAATTAAAAAATACAACTAAAAACTAATTCTTAAAATATCTTTTTAGTAAAAAAATTCTACTAAAAAAATGCTTTAAAAAATATTAAAAAAGTCATCCTAAATAATACCTGAGTTGCCCCTCAAATGAAAAGAATAATAAATAGTCCTAAATAAAATCACAGCTGCCTGAACCTCACCACAATCAAACAAAGGTGGTGGCGTACGTTGGGCCGACAACAATAAACACTGTTGAGCTGCTGTATACTCGCTACAGAAACAGCCACAGGGCGTAGGCCCAGGAGCATAAAAGTGGGTTAGTATTGTCCTTGAATCTGGCTGAACAGTGGCTACAGTGATTAAATTGTCCTCACAGCGAATCTGGGCCGCACGTTTGCGACGTCGGTGCTGCAAAAGACCAACCTTGTAGCAGTACTGTATGGAACTGGCTGCTGTTCACTGCCTCTTTTAGTAAAGCTCTATTCTTTTAATTTATGGTAGGGGCTGAATGGCACAGTACCTTGCTTGAATTGGGCTGAGCTAAACCGACAGAACTACACACTCAACGTTTTACATGTGAAGAGGTTGGTGCCATGTAATAATTCTTCTCTCTCTCTCTCTCTCTCTTTCTCTCTCTCTCTCTGTTACAATTTATCTATAATTATATATTTATAGTTCATTCAAATATAGGACTAATGGACATACAACAAATATGTACTTGAGGAGATTTAGAACTATCTAATGGGGGTATGGTTTTATTTTGATTGATCAAACTGGAGAGTAAATGGGCTTAGAACAACATGATAACACATACAAGATTTGACACATAAAAAGGATTCTCGACACCGATCATCTTTCTGGTGTGATGTTCTAAGATCTAATGAAAGGATTGGATTTACTTAAATTTATAATTAGTTGTCTCATCTACAAATTACAACAACCAGAACTACTAAATCTACCAAAAATAAATAAAAAATAGTATAGTCAACCTTCATTTTAACTAAACATAATTGTTGCAGTAATCTAGATCATAGAAATCTATATATCAAATAAATAAAAAAGAATTATAAAATCATACCTCCAAAATTTGGATCCCAAAACCCTACCTCTATGCCGGATTGGCAGGATTTTTACCATTTCCTGAAATATTAACAGATCAAAGTTAAAGGTTTTCAATAGAAGGAAGCAATGGTCTTCACTGAAATTCTCTCTCTAGTAGTGAAGATGACAACAATCAAAGTTGTACTAAGCATGATAGCAATGGAGGATTTATACCTGAAGCAGATGGATATAAAGACAGCATTTATTCATGGTGACCTTGATGAAGAGTTATACATTGTGCAACCTCATGGATATGTGGTCATAAGAAATGAAGAGCTGGTGCGTAGGCTCAGGAGGAGCTTATACGGACTGAAGTAACCAACAAGATAGTGGTACATAAAATTTGACAGGTTTATGCCAAATAATAGGTTCACAAAGTGCTAGGCAAACCACTATTATTTTTTTCAAATATTTTAATAATTATTATTTTATTCTGCATTTGTATCTGGATAACATGCTAGTTGTAGGGTCAGATATGAATAAAATAAAATATATGAAGGAACAATTATCAAATGAGTTTGAAATGAAAGATTTGGATCCAACAAAAAAAATTTTTGGTATGAGAATCAGTACAGATAGAAGTGCATGTATATAGAAGTTGTCTCAGACAGAGTATGTTGAAAAGATGTTTCAGAGATTCAACATGAGTGAGGCAAAGTCAGTTTGCACTCTCTTTGATAGTCACTTTCAATTATCCAAGAAACAATCACCTAAATCAGAAACAAAGGAAGAACACTCCGTATACTTCAACAGTTAGAAGTTTGATGTATGTTATGATCTGCACAATATTTGATATTACATATGTAATGTGAGTACTAAGCAGATTTATGAGTAACCTAGGCAAACTTTATTGGGAGGCAGTTAAGTGGATTCTCAAGTACTTGAGAGCATTAGTTAACAAAGCTCTTTTCTTTGGTGGTGTAGAGATTGATCTACAGGGTTATGTAGATTCTGATCTTGATGGTAGAAGAAGCACAACAAGTTATAGCTTCACTTTGGGAAAGAATACAGTTAGTTGGGTTTTCACGATATAGAAGATCATTGCGCTCTCAACCACAGAAGCGGAGTACATTAATATCACTAAGGTTAGTAATGAGATGATTTGATTGCAAAGTTTCTTGATAAAACTTGACAATGGATAAAGAAATGGGAAGATGTACAGTGATAGTATGAGTGTCATATATCTAGCTAAGAATGATGTATTCCATGCCATGATGAATCACATTCAACTTTGGTATCATTTCAACAGGTCGCTTATGGATAATGATCAGTCATCTTTGGAGAAGATACACATGACTAAGAATTCTGCAGGAATGCTAACAAAGACGGTGACAGTTGATAAACTAAAGCTATGTGTAGCTTTAATTGGTTTTCATAGAGGATGAAAGCATAGGTGAGCTACACTACCGGTAATATGATTGGTGTTATAGATCAGGAGAAGGATTGGTTTTAATAAGTTTCAAGAGGTAGATTGTTATGTGTGGAATCTGATTATGCTGATCAATTTAGTTCTATTTTCTCGAACCTCAAAGTTGTCATATTTTTTGGGGTACGAGGGGTTTACCCCCTTCTTGGTTTTGGGTGATTTATACAAGATTTTATTTGGGTACAATGCCCTACTACTACATACATGTTCACCCTCTTGTTATGTTCCCGATCACCCTAGTGATAAATGATAGAGAGAAGAGCACCGCAACAGTTTCGATATAGTGCTGCAGTGGTACTGATGGAGGTTGGAACGCTACGAGATGGACTTAATAGTTTTTTTTTTCTCATTTTTTTTAAGGGTTACATCCCTTGGAGTTATTTTACTTCTCTTTAACTTATATTTTGAGTGTGTAGATAGTGAGAACAGTGCATGTGAAAAGAAAAGCAAGGATAGAGCAAGAGAGAAGAGAGATATAATTATTTCTCCCAATTTTCATAGTGGATATCTTGGTGTGGTGTGGCTCCACAGTTTTTTCCCTATTTTGGGGGTTTTCACATTAAATTCTAGTGTCCTTTACTTTTTTGTTGCTTTTATTAGCCACCATACATGTGGCATACATTCATTGGATCCACTAGGAACCGTTAGACAAGTCACTGTACTTTCTTGTTGTCTTCTTCCTATAAATAGAACTCTGTATCACAAAGTTAGAACAATGAAAAAGTATCATTTCCTTTCCTCTGTAAAACTGTCTGTTCCCTGGTTCTTTTCTTGATCCGATGACTTCTACAGCTTTTACTTTCTTGCTTGTTTTGTCATTGTAGTGTTTACTCCTCATATTTTATAAACTTGCTAGAATTGAAATCATAGATATTGGTTTAGGAGTCTACCTGAACTTGTCCGACAGACGAATCCTAAAATTTGACATTTAAAATCTCTATGTTCATTTCTTTCTCGTCTCTTCTCTGCTCCTTCCCATTTCTTCTCTGACAAGGTTGGGGTGGTGAGTGAAATGAGCAAGTGAGTTGAGATAATAATTTAATATAAGATTTTTTTACTATTTTGACCTAATGTTGTGGTGCTCAACTTTCCCAGTACTACAGTACTCCAAAAAGCTATATGATTATTCTCACCTAAGACCTAATGTCGCGGCGTTTGCCTATTTTTTTCCCAAAACTAAATAGATTAGCATTAGGGCGATGTATCCCCCAGCACTGTGGCGCTTACATAAACAAAATCAAAACTTGGTTTTTCACCTTTTTAATCCAAACCTCGGTTACTTTCTACCCAATAATTTAGCATTCTAAAACTTATAAGTACCAATTAACTTAAAATTGATGAATAATTACTTTAAATTACTTGAATTTGATAATGGATATTACACCTTACACATCATTTAAATAACAAGAGTGATGACATTCTGTAAACAAGTGATGGTTCCCCTGAGCTCAATTTTTTTGTATATTTTCCCCTTAAGCTTGCTTGATTGATGTGATTGAACCTCGTCACGCCCAATTTGAGTCAAATCGGTGTTGATTTTGGTTTAATTTCATCAAATTAATTCAATCGAACCAAATTGAACTCAAATCGATGCAAATTGATTCAAATCAGGTCTGATTTAAGTTTAATTTTAGTCCTGATTGACTAAAACTGAGGGGGTTGTAACAGTACATATTTTACTTACTCTTCTAAGATTTTCATAATATGATAGACTATGAGAGTTTAGAATGGTATTGATGTTGGAAGTTTTAATCTCTTATTTGTCTCATCATGCTCAAATAAGTGTTCGGTGATGCACATGCTATGAATATCTATCAATATAAAAGAGAATCATTATGAAACATATTATATTTATATTCCATCAATTCAAAATATTTTTATCCAAATAGTATTTTATTTAATTTTTTTAATCTTAAATTAAGTGATTGAATCTCCTTAAAAATTTATTTTTATTGAGTAGGATAATTATTATAATTATAATAGATAGTACTAGTATTTGCAAGTAAACATTCTTCCTCGTATGATCGATACTCAACTCTATCACTATATTACTTGATTTGATGCGTATACTTGTATATATTAAGTGGGATTTTTATAATTTTTATATCAAAGAAAATCTAAGCATTGTTTAGGATAGGTAGAGCCTTAAATTATTTTCACAATTATTTAGGTTACTCCGCCGCCCCCATTAGAACCCACTTATAGTTATGTCCATTAATTATTATTTATTATTTGATGATTGGTGTATTTATATTGCTTGTGCATTAGAATCACAATTTTTTTCTTAGGTTTCTTTTATTGCCTTTTTTTTTTTGTGGCTCAGATAGAGTCAACATTAAGCTCTTATGATGTTAAATTTTCTATAAAGATAAAAAATTTTCTTAAACAAGATAAGATGAACATAGGACTTAAAATCAACCAACTTTTTAAAACTAAAAGCATAATCACTCTTTGTTTTTTTTTTTTAAATATAATTATTGTTTCAAATCAAGTCCACTTCATAGTGGTTATTGACTAGTTCTGATTAGCCCTATCCATACATGTATAACCTGAGTTAAGCATATAAACTTTATTTCTAACACATAGAGGGATAATTCACCATTGCATAGTATAATATCATTCATGGTCGGGCTTGAGGCTCATTCCTCTTCTATTCCTCCCACCACTCTTACATTTGGATAAAATCAAATTATATGAATTTGACACGCTATGTGGAGTTTAGCTGGTATCTCTTTTTGAGCATTGTAGTAAATTTGAGTTAAGACTTCTTAGGTCCCTGGTGAGATTTAAGTTATTAGTCTCATAACTATCTTGCATTAGTTAGGTCATTGGCGTTAGTACTGAGGGTACAATACGTCCTTTATAGATGTTGGATCAAAGGCCGGCGATATGGGTATGTCGTTGCATGCCTTATTATTTGGTGAGCTTTCCATTCTTGGGAGGTTGTAAATCTCACATATTTAGATCAGGTTGATATGTTCCTTCCATCTTTCTCTCATGCATGTTTCGTTTGTGATGTCTCCTCTTGTGGCTTCTCCTCTTTTGACCGTCCGAGTGTTTATATGATTCTTGTATGTTGATTAGCCCAATTGAGCTTATCTTCCTTTGAATTTTGAGAGCCTAAAAATTTCATTATGTGTCGAACCAAGATGAAAATAAAATGGTATCCCTAATCAATAGTATTCTTTGGCCAAGGCTTAAGATGTAATTAACTACAAGGGCACCCGCAGGAAACCAACACACATAAAATAAATCTCATTCAAGCTAATATATCGAATAGAAGAAATCTCATGATTATCAAGTTATTCATATTATTATCCATCGAGATATGCAGTTGAAAGCCGCTATTCTCCATAGATAATCGTATTCAATTTGCTCTTCTATTGGTCTGCTTGCGTAGTGTAAAAAACAATCATCATTTATGTCTTATGGGTAGGGGTGTCAATTTCGGGTCAAGGGTCGGGTTCGGGTCGAACCCGAAACTGACCCGGGTTCAAATGGGTCGACCCTAACCCGACCCGGGTAGACAAACGGGTCGAAATCCGAACCCGGATCCGACCCGACGGGTTGCCGGGTTGACCCGACCCCGACCCGTTTTTGGGTTCTGCCGGCGCCGGAATTGTAAAACCCCTCCAAAGCTATTTTTTTTAGTGCTGTTAGTCCCGGACAAACTGGTCTTAGTCCCGGACGAACTGAAGAAATTGTGAAGAAATCTGTCATTTTCGTCTGTATGAACCTGGAAGGGTCGGGACAAACCGTCGGGACGAACTGAACCCGAGAGTTTCGTCCATGGACGAAATAAATTGGAATTAATTTCGTCTGGACGATTGAGTCCAGAGAAGATCGTCCCGGGACGAATCGGGACATCGTCCGGGACGATCCTACTTAATAAATATCTAAAAAGTGTCATTTTTGAAGAGAGATAAAGCCCATGAGAGAGAAAACTGTGGAAAGAAGAAGAAAAGTGGATTTTTGGGCGACTTCGACTCATTTTCATCCGTCACCGTAGTTGGGAAAGTTGATCGACTCGAGGTAAGGCACATTTCACCTTTCTCAATTTTTAGAAATGAGATTTTTAATGACTTTTCTGTTCCGAATTTTGTTTCCATTACCGAATTTCTGGTATTATTTTCTTCTGACAAAGGTTTTACCAAGTAACTTTTTGTATGTTTTTGAGATGGTAATTGTGCACGTTTTGAGTATTTTATGAAAGATTTTTATCGGATATTTTGGATTATGTGGTGTTTTAATTGATTTGCGAATTATCAGGATGTTGAAAAATGTTACTTCAGTACAATGAAAGTCTTATAATATTGTTGTGGATATTCTGTGGTAATTTGATAAATTTCCAAATCTGTGAATTTTGTGTAAATTCCGTATATTGCCGTTATGCCGCTGAAATTTCGTACGAATTCTGATTTTTCTGAATTGATTCCTTGAATGAATTGAAGTGTTTGTATGCTATCAAAAGAGAGTTATAAGGGGTCAGGATCCTTTGAGATTCTGTAAGTGTCAGGGAAATTTGATATGAGTTCTGAAATCTGAAAATAAGTTATGTTCCGGAATTCCACGAATATCTGTTATGTTCTAGTGCTATAAGGGAGACATAAGGGGCCAGAATCCGTTGAGATTCTGTAAGTGTCAGGGAAGGGAGACATAAAGGGCCAGAATCCGTCGAGATTCTGTAAGTGTCAGGGAAGGGAGACATAAGGGGTCAGAATCCATAGAGATTCTTAAAGGGTTTGTGAATCTGAAATCTGTTATGTGACTTATCTGATCTGTTTTATGAACTATCTGATATACGATTTCTGATTTATGTACGATTCTGGTTGAATCTGATATAAACTATCTTATATGAATTATCTGATATGAATGTGATTTTATCTGAATTATGATTTCTATACGATTCTGGTTATTCTGTACGATTCTGTCTGCTCTGTGACTTGAAAGCTTTATGATATCTGTTCTGAACTTCGATTCGACATGACTTCAGTTTTCTGTAACAGTTGTTTGATTTCTGTTGATCAAGTATATGTTCTATGATTTCCGTATGGCTATTTTCTGATGTGAATTTCTGATGATTTTGATTGGTGAGTGGTGTCTTACTGAGCTGTTAGCTTATCCTTGTTTTCTGCGTGGTTTTCAGGCTCTGGAAAAGGGAAGGAAGTCTTGGACTAGAAGTTCTGTGTCTGATCTGAGATTAGATATTTTGTACTTTTAATTTTTGTGCAGTCATGACTTATCTGTTCCATTCTGCTCTTTCTTTCTGTAAGCCATGTACTGTATTTGTATGATGTGAATTTCTGATGATTTGGATTGGTGAGTGATGTCTTGCTGAGCTGTTAGCTCATCCTTATTTTCTACGTGGTTTTCAGGTTTTGGGAAAGGGAATGAGGTCTTGGACTAGACGTTCTGAGTCTGATCTGTGATTAGGTATTTTGTACTTTTGATTTTTATACAGTCATGGCTTATCTGTTCTGTTCTTTCTGTCTGTAAGCAATGTACTGTATCTGTATATGATTATTTTGACGAAAGAAAAGATAGATAAATTACTCTGCATTTGGATGATTATAGTAGCTCTGTGTCTTTCTGGCTATGTAATATTTGGAAGAAAGTTCTGAAGCAAATTCCAAAACTAGATCCTGTATTTTCGAAAGTTCCGTCGGGGCCCGATGCGAGCGGAATTCGTCCCGGTCGGGTTGGGTCGTGACACATGACCTGTAAATAGGTAAGAGATCGGGGTAAATGGAGAATGGTTGGATGGACGGCCGATATTGAATCCCTTGACCGTGTACCGTTCATCAGAAATTTGAAGGTCTTAATGATATTGGAATTTAGCGATATTGGGCTTGTTGGATTTGTCTCGTCGAACCACTCGATTCGACTATAAGCATGTCAAATTTGGTAGAAATGAAATATATGAGTTGTAGAAAAGAAATATAAGTGGTATCTTTGATATTAAAATAATATAGGGTGGTATGCATGTAATATTAAAATTTTTGGTGTTAGATATGCAAATAAGATATTATAAAGTGACATGTATGTAAATTTCACTTTAAAAAAAATGCAATTATCTACTTTATTTGATGCCATTCAAACCAACAATTAATTTGATGCCATGGGACTTAATCCTATCTTTAGAATCAAATCTAGTTGGATGGTTAATTTTTCTGAATGATAAATTCAATAGGCCATAAAATAAAATTGAAAAAATGGATGATATTTGCTTATAAGCTAAAAGGTATCTCGAATTTTATCTTGATAATATGTATATTTTCCTCATCGGCGCTTGAGTATTAGTCTCGTGATGAGTAAAATTTATCTTGTAAATATGTATATATAACATCAAGTCACAATATTTAAAGGAAAAGACCGTTGCCTCACCATTATTTATAGGTCAATTAGTCTTTAAAACTGAGCGTCTTAGCGTTGTACGAAGATCCAACACACAATCAGATAAAACATATTATTATCAGTTCATAAGAGACACCAAAGTTTTTACGTGGAAAACCCCTGAAAAAAGGGGGAAAAACCACGGGGCCTGGACCGGTTTGAATGAATCCACTAGTATTTGTAGTCAATTACAAATGAGGCCCTTCCTTAGGAGAAGGCCTTGGATTGATGTAGCAAATGTACATCATATAGATTGCATTACATGGTAAGAGTTACATATACAGGTTTGTTTGGCCTGAAGGACCGTGGTCGGCAGGAGACCGGAGTCAGAAAGACCGTTGTCTGTTGATGGAGGTCGGAAGGACCATAGTAGGCGACAAAGGCCTGAAGAACTGTAGTCGGCAGGAGACCGTAGTCGGCCGGAGACCGTAGTCGGCAGGAGACCGTAGTCAGCCGGAGACCGTAGTCGGCAGGAGACCGTAGTCGGCAGGAGACCGTAGTCGGCAGGAGACCGTAGTCGGCAGGAGACCGTAGTCGGCAGGAGACCGTAGTCGGCAGGAGACCGTAGTCGGCAGGAGACCGCTGTCTGGTGATGGAGGTCGGACGGACCGTATTAGGCGACAGTGGTCAGAAGGACCGTAGGCGGTAGGAGATAAGGAGTCAGGTGTTAGTCCCAGTGTCACTTGGAAGATTTTCTCTTTATTAATAGATAACCCACTATGGGTATGAAAATTAAAAAGGAAATCTAATAAAAGAGAAATGTTGTTAATAGAGCCATTGGTGAATAAGATGAAATCATCCGCAAAACTCAAATGAGATATAGGAAAGCCTCTAATAGTACGAAAATTTAATCTAGGATTTCTTAAAAATAAATCATTTAACCCTCTAGAAAGATTAATTATATGATTTTTATGTTATTAATTTTTAATAATATTATTATTTATTACGTCATCCGGTTCGACCCCGGTTCGACCGGTCGAACCGGTCAAATCGTGAACCTCTCCCTCTTCCGGTTTGTTGTCCGGTCCGGTTTTCACAACCTTGGTAGAGATAGAAGTGCAGGTATACTGAAGTTGTCTCAAGTAGAGTATGTTGAAAAGGTACTTCAAAGATTCAACATGAGTGAAGCAAAGCCAATTTACATTCCCTTGGGTAGTTACTTTCAACTATCCAAGGAACAATCGCCTAAATCAAAAGCAGAGAAAGAACATATGAAGAAAACTCCGTATACTTCAGCAATTGGAAGTTTGACGTGTTATGATTTACAAAAGATATGATATAGCATATGTAGTTGGAGTAGTAAGCAAATTTATGAGTAACCTAGGCAAACTTCACTAGGAGGCGGTTAAGGGGATTTTCAGGTACTTGAGAGGATTAGTTAACAATGTTCTTTACTTTGGTGGTGCGGAGATTGATCTACGGGATCATGTAGATTCTGATCTTAATGGTAAGATAAGCACAACATGTTATATCTTCACTTAGGGAAAAATTGCAGTTAATTGGGCTTTTAAGTTATAAAATATCATTACACTTTCAACCACAAAAGAAGAGTATATTGATATCCCTAAGGCTAACAAGGAGATGATTTAGTTGCAAAGTTTCTTGATAGAACTTGGTAGGGGAAAAAATGGGAAGTTGTATAATGACAGTATGAGTGTTATACATCTAGCCAAGAATGTAGTATTCCATGTCAGGACTAATGACATCCAACTTCATTATCATTTCAACAGGTCGCTTCTAAAAGATGGTCAATTATCTTTGGAGAAGATAAACACGACTAAGAATCCTACATACATGTTAACGAAGATGGTGATAATTGATAAACTAAAGTTATGTGTAGCTTTAGTTGATCTTCATGGAGGATAAGAGTATGCAGAGGTGAGCCGCACTACTAGTAATATGAGTGGTGTTACAAATCAGGAGATGGACTAGTGTTAATCAGTTCCAAGTGGGAGATTATTATGTGTGAAATTTGATTTTGTTGATCAATCTGGTTGTTCTGTTATCTCAGACCTAAAAAATTGTCGTGTTCACTAGAGTGGTAGGGGTTTACCCCTTTATTGGCTTCAGGTGCTTTGCACATGAAAATTTATTTTTTTGTACAACACCCTAAGCGCCCTGGTCTTGTGTTCCTGAGTGCCTTAATGCTAAACGATAGAGATTATAGCACTAAAACATTTCGTATACAGTGTTGTAGTGGTTCTAGATAGAGGCTTGAGCACTATAGCGATGTAAGATGGACTGGATAATTTTCTTTCTTATTTTTTTTTTGAAGGGTTACGTTCCTTGGGATTATTTTACTTGACTTTCTCTTATATTTTGAGTGTGTAGATATTTAGAACGGCGCTTGTGAGAAGAGAAGCAGGGAGAGAGTGTAAGATAGAATAGAGATATGTACTTATTTCTTCTCATTTTTATAGTGGATCTCTTGGTGTGGCGTGGATCTGTGTTTTTTTTTCTATTTTGGATTTTTTCATATTAAATCCTAGTGTCATTTACTTTTTCGCTACTTTTTTTTTTTGTTTCATCATTGTAGTATTTATTCCTCATCTTCATCCCCAAAATCTTTTATAAACTTGCTAGAATTGAAATCAGAGATAGGGGTTTAGGAGTCTACCTGGAGCTCTATTATTTCATGAACTAGTTTGACAGACAAATCCTAAAATTTGACATCTAAAATCTCTCTGTTCCTTTCTTTCTCTTCTCCTCTCCTCTCTTCTCATTTCTTCTTTGATAAGGTTGGTGTGGTGAGTAACATGAACAAGTGAGTTGAGATATTTTACTATAAAGTTTTCTACTATTTTGACCTAATACTGTGGTGCCCAACTTTCTCAGCACCGCAGTACTCCAAAAAATATTCTAAATGTTATCTGAATATATGCTTAACTAAGACCCAGCACAGCGGCATTCACCTATTGTTTCACAAAACTAAAGAGATTAGCATCATGGCACCATATCCCCCAGCACCACAAAAAAATCGAAACTTAGATTTTTAACCTTTTTAATCCACACCTCAATTACTTTCTACCCAATTCAAAATTCAAAAACTCATAAGTACCAATTAACTTAGTTATAGAAAACAATTTGAATTTTATGATGGATATTACGTCTTACACATCATTTAAACAACATGAGTGATGACATGTTGTAAACAAGCGATGGTTCATCTATTGAGATCAATTTTTGCATGTTTTCACCTTGAGCTTGCTTGACTGACATGATTGAGCCTCATCAAGCCCAATTTGAGTTGAATCGGTGCTGATTTTGGTTTATTTTCATCAAATTAATACAATCGAACCAAATTGAACCCAAATCGATGCAAGTTGATTCAAATCAAATCTAATTTGAGTTTAATTTCAGCACTAATTGATTAAAATTGAGAAAGTTTTAACAATATATGCTTTACTTACATTTCTAAAATTTTCATAAAGTGACAGACTTTTCGAGTTTAGAGTGATATTGAGTTTAGAAAGTTTAATATGTCCTTTGTCTCTTCATGCTCGAATAAGCGGCCGGTGATTCTTATGATATGAATAACATTAATATAATAAAGAATCATTAGGAAATATATTGTATTTACATTCCATCAATCCCAAATATTTTTTCAAAATAGTATTTTATTTAAATTTTTTTATCTTAAATTAAGATATTTAATCTCCACAAAAACTTATTTTTATTTTATAGGATAATTATTGTAATTATAATAGATAGTACTAGTATTTGCAAGTAAATATTCTTCCTCGTGGGATCAATACTCTACTCTATCACCATATTGCTTGATTCGGCGTGTATAATTGATAGATTAAGTGGGAATTTTATAATTTTTATATCAAATAAAACCTAAGCATTATTTAATAATAAATATATACTTAAATTATTTTCAAAAAATTTTAGGTTACTCTACCGCCCCCATTAAAACCCATTTATAGTTATGGCCTTTAATTATTATTTATTATTTGATAATTGATGTATTTATATTGCATGCTTATGCAATAAAATCATATTTTTTTTCCTTAGGTTTCTTTTATTTCCTTACTTGGGGGTGGCTCAGATAGAGTCAACGTTAGGCTCTTAGGATACTAAATTTTTTATAATGATAAAAAAAACTCTTAAGCAAGATAAAATGAGCATAGACTTAAAATCAACTAACTTTTAAAAATAAATGCATAACCACTCTTCAGTCATTTTTTAAAGTATAAATATTATTTCAAACTAAGTCCACTTCACAGTGGTTGTTTCTAGTTCTAATTAGCCCTATCCATACATGTATAACTTGAGTTAAGCATATAAACTTTATTTCGAACATATAGAGGGATAGTTCACCATTGTATAGCATAGTACCATTTCTGGTCGATCTTGAGGCTCATTCCTCTTTTGTACCTCCTGCCACTCTTATATTTGCATAACACCGGATTACATGAATTTGGGATGCTATGTGGAGATTAGCTGGTATCCCTTTTTGAGCAGGGTGGTAAATCCAAGTCGGGATTGCTTAGGTCCCTAGTGGGATTTAAGTTATAAGCCTCATCGCTATCTTGCATTAGTTAGGTCGTGGGTATTAGTACTAAGGGTACAATACGTCCTTTGTAGATGTAGGATCAAAGGCCGATGATATGGGTATATCGTTGCATGCCTTATTATTGGGCGAGCTTTCCATTACTGGGAGGCTATAAATCTCACATATTCACATCATGTTGATGTGTTTCTTTCATCTTTTTCTCATGCATGCTTCGTTTGTGATGTCTTCTCTTGTGGCTTCTCCTCTTTTGACCGTCTGAGTGTTTATATGATCCTTGTGTGTTGAGTAGCCCAATTGAGCCTATTGCCCTTTGAATTTTGAGAGCCTAAAAATTTCATTGTATCAAACCAAGATGAAAATAAAATAGTATCCCAAATCGACAGTATTCTTAAAGGCTTAAGATATAATTAACTACAGAGGCTTGCAAGAAAACTGACACTTACATCAAATAAACCTCATTCAAGCTAATGTATTGAATAAGAGAAATCTCGTGATTATCGAGTTATTCATATTATCATCCATCGAGATATGCAGGTGAATGCTGCTATTCTCCATTGATAATCATATGTATAATTCAATTTTCTCTTCTATGGGTCTGCTTGCATAAAATGTAAAAATTTATGACCGTTTTTGTCCTAAAGGATAGTCCGATCGTACCCTATGCACTCTAGCCCCCACGAGCAGCATCCTTTTGAAGACCTACATCCTCATCATCGATAATTGGAGAGAGGGGTTGGCTAGCGAGTCAGTATAAGGAAATCATTATTCAATCATAATTTAATCATAGGATGTGGCTTAATTTCCATTGTTAACAAGCAGTAGCAATCAACACTTTATTTATTTTATTTAATCATCATCATTGGATTCAAGCTTATGTTATTGTTACCTCTAAATTCATTGCTACCTCCATCCCTTTCATCCATTGTAGTGGCAAATCTTGATCTAGACATTATTATCTCCAACAAAAATACCAACTGCAACTGACATCGATGCCATTAACATTCTTGCAATGGATTATTCTAGAGTCAATATTACACCTAAGACTACACAACTTTCCCACTTAGCTCAATAAAAATTATAAATACTATGCATATTATAAGAGATAAAAGAACTCTTTTTCTCTTATGGATCTTTTTCGATACTCTAAACAAATTTTTTTAAAAAAAATTACTAATGTAATGAAGGCTTCGTAACCGAATATTCTCTCTTCTCTCTCATTCTCTTTTTTCATTTTACATTGCATCTCCTTTAATTACTACTTATTAAAATTTTAGCCTATTTTTCCTCACCTTTCCAATCTTCCAATGTCTCAAAGCTAATATTAACACTATCATCTCCATTTACTACATCCAACAATATTTTTTTTTTTTTAAGTTATTGTGAGTATTATAAATATTTCTTTCGAACAATTCGACGTACAATAGCTTTCTCGTAGCCACCGCATTTTAGCACATCACATTCTCAAAAGGAATTTCTCACCTCAAAAAAAAAAAGTTTTAAAATAGTATAAAAATAATAGCCAAATAAACATATATAATTGTGATAAAAAAGTAAAACTACGGTAAAACTGCTCGAAATAAGAGAAATTATTCTGTGCGGAGATCGGACGTAGAACATCGTCCGGAGACCAATCAAAATATGCCACATCAGCAGTATCGAGTCGCGGTACCGAGCAAGGGATGACATAACACACTAGTAGGTCTCCGAACGTCAACACGTTTATCAAACAAGTCAGGTTCGGGTTTAACAGACCGACCTATTTCAAAAATTGGGACAGGTTCAAATTGACCCGGAAACTCGAGATTGGCCCGGAATTGACCCGACCCTAACTCCCACAATCCCATTGTAAATGAACCTTGTTGTTCGCCTCTCCTACCATCCTGCGACCTAGTCGTCCCGCCCCCAACACTCGGTTCGAAGTCTACTCCTAACCCTAGGCTAGCTCAGAACTCTGCAATCCCTGCACCACGACTTCGACAACATTTCTTTCGGCTTCGACGACGTTCCTTCCGGCGTCCTATCCTGCATCTTCCTTCATGCTTCCAGCTTCAAGCATAAATTGTTTGCTAAAATGAGTCTGATTCGAATCGTGTCAACTAGCATCGAGTCAGTTTCAGATTTGATCTGAATCCAACCATCAACCCAATTTTGACACTTCTAGCCTTGAACTTCCACCACCTGTGAGGGGCTATCACGCCATGCCACCGGGTTGCAAAATCTAACAGGCAACATAATAAATTTGGTTATAAAATATTGAAACGTTAGACCCAAAATAACTTTCCTTCCTCATTTCTTTCTTTTTTTTCTCCAAAAAGTAGCAATAATTGCGATAAAAAGTAAAACAACAGTGACACTACTCGAAATAGGAGACATTATTCTGTGCAGAGATCGGATGCAGAACACAGTCCGGAGACCAATCAAAATACGTCAAATCAGCAGTATCAAGTTGCGGTACCGAGCAATGGATGACATGACACATAATTAGTCTCCGGACATCATTCGACGACCGCACATAATAATTAATCTCGAAATATACCCATAAAATCACAAGTCTTCTCGATTACTAAGGGGATGCGTTGCTTTAAGTGGTGAACAATCCATGAGGAATAAATTTATGCCAATTTTGGTTAAATTTTCCAAATTTTATGAAGTGCTATTAAGTGTACTGATTTCAGATGAATTGAACCCATAAAGCTTCATCTTCTCAATCTTTTCCACTTGAAAATGTTTAATGCACCACCAACCGCATAGAGTGCGAAATAACTTCAAATTACTTGCATATTAGTTATTTATATTAATAATTATTATACTTAATTTTCATGTATTTAATCCACTGATCACATAGTATTTAATCTAATAAAATGTTATGAAAATTAGATCGAATATCAAACCGAAAAAATGAGAGATTCAATATTCAATAATTCGATCGGAATTAAACTGAATGATGTAATAAATATTAAAATCATTTAAAAAAATAAATGAGAATTTGCATTGGGTGATGGGACCATGCGGGTAATTTATATTAACAATTGGTTGAGAAATAATTATTATGAAAATTTAATGGTTATTACAAAATTAAAATATATTTAATTTATAAATTTCTAAGGCTCCGATTTTCAAAACCATTAAAAATATCTCAAAGAGGAAGAGGGGAAGAATATTCTTATGCCGTTAATATCAGATTCGCATCACTTTATCTCTAGAAAGGCACTTACGAAGGTTTATGATACTATCGAAAAATAGTTATTTTGATATGATTTTTTTTTGATAAAATTCTTGCCATTATTAAGATTATATTTAGGATAATTTTTTAATTATCTTCTAAACTAATTAAAAATTTTTTGATTAAAAATTTATTTAAAAAAACAGTGAAAAAAAAATTATCCCAAATGAGGCTTCATCTGAGACCGTTTTTTTACTTATTCCTAAAATGACATTCTAATACAAAAAAATTTTAATAAAAAAAATTCTACCAAAAAATTACTTTGAAAACTGTAAGAAAATTATCACAAATAAAATTAAGTTTCGAAATGAAAAATATGATGAGAAATTTTCAGCCACAACCCCTACTAAATATGTACTGAAGTCACTATGTTAGAGTGATTGATTTATTTAGGTATAAATGTGACTCTTTCATGATGAATTTATAACAAATTTTTTTTGGGGGGCAAGTTGATTAGCACTTGAATAGGGGTGTTAATATTTGGCACAATCCGAAAACTTGATCCGAACCCGGCTAAAAAATTTCGGATTAGGATCAACACGTTTATCAAACAAGTCAGGTTCGGGTTTAACAGACCGACCTATTTCAAAAATCGGGACAGGTTCAAATTGACCCGGAAACTCGAGATTGGCCCGGAATTGACCCGACCCTAACTCCCACAATCCCATTGTAAATGAACCTTGTTGTTCGCCTCTCCTACCATCCTGCGACCTAGTCGTCCCGCCCCCAACACTTGGTTCGAAGTCTACTCCTAACCCTAGGCTAGCTCAGAACTCTGCAATCCCTGCACCACGACTTCGACAACATTTCTTCCGGCTTCGACGACGTTCCTTCCGGCGTCCTGTCCTGCGGCTTCCTTCATGCTTCCAGCTTCAAGCATATATTGTTTGCTAAAACGGGTATGATTCGGATCGTGTCAAATAGCTTCGAGTCAGCTTCAAATTCTATCTAAACCCAACCATCAACCCAATTTTGACACCCCTACCCTTGAACTTCCACCACCTGTGAGGGGGTATCACGCCATGCCACCGGCTTGCGAAATCTAACAGGCAACATAATAAATTTGGTTATAAAATATTGAAACGTTGAAACGTTAGACCCAAAATAACTTTCCTTCCTCATTTCTTTCTTTTTTCCTCCAAAAAGTAGCAATGATCAGACTTTCCTCTATTGCTAGCATCATTAGTTGTCTACCATACTTTTTTTTTTTTGTATGTATCTCATCTTGATCTATTAATTGGAAAGTTTAAATATCAATTAAAAGGTCTTGAATTTGAAATTTGTATATGCGATTTACTTGCAATTTTGCCTTTAATTGGCTCAAAAATCCCCCCAAAAAGTTTGTACTTTAGATAGTGACTCCAAACATTTCTAGCTAAAAATTCATATAGTTCATTTTTTTTTTTCATATTGTGAGTCTAAATGGTGAACAATTATTACGTCCTCCGACCGGACGTAGAGGAACGTCCGGTCGGAGGCAAATTCCTTCCAAAAAATGAGTTGTACCGAGCAAATACCGAGCAATACCAAACAATAATGAAGAATACCATCATTTGAAGACCCAATATCGAGTTATACTGGGCTTTACCGAGCAAATACCGAGTTATACCAAAGTTGTACCGAGTTTTCCCAGAAAAACTCGGTACAACTCGGTATTTCTCGGTATAGCTCGGTATAACTCGGTATTGGTTTTCAGAGAACGGTATTCCTCATTATTATCAAATAATACCTAGTTGTACCGAGCAAATACCTAGTTTTTTGACGGGAAATTGCCTCTGACCGGACATTCCTCTACGTCTTTGCACCGGACGTAATAAAAGTTCCTAAATTGTATGTTATTCTAGATTTTTTTTTTTTTTTTGCTCAATTACTTAATGCTAAAATCCTCGATTTTATTTTAGATTTCTCAATGTAATGATACTTAGTTGACATGACAAGTCCCTATGATGGTGATCTTTTCACTTAAGGAATAACTAGATCGGATGGCTTGTGCCAAAGAAAGTTGATCTTCAAATATGATAGAAGCATCAAGAAATTCATAGAGATTTGTGGATATCCAAAGCAAGTCCAAAGGGAGGAACTTTTATTTGGTCCAGTGCAAGGACCTAGAGGAAGATTCGGTTTTGCCTCAAAGAGTGCAAATACCGAGTTTTTTGAAAAAATACCGAGTTTTTTTCAAAAAACTCGGTATTTGCACTTTTTGACCTATTTTTGCCTAAAACCGAACCTTCCTCTACATCCAGTGAAAGGACCTAATAATTGCTTCAAAGGGAGGCCCCAACATTCGCAATTGCTTGACACATATATGCTTCTAATTTGGAGAAAAAAGAAATGAACCGGGAGCGTTCGACGAGCTGCTCGTGGCTCGGCTCAATAAGGGCTCGTTCATGTTCGTTTGATAAGATAAACCAATGAGTTTGAATACACTAGATAAATACTCAATAGATAAATGAATGAGCTTGAACAACACGTTTTTTGGATCATTTATGTTTACGAACAGTTTCGCTTAGAAGTTCGATTAGAGCTCGAATAAGAAGCTCGATTAAAGCTCATTTAGAGTTTTAAAAATAAATATTATTTAGTCTACTAATTTAATAATTTATTTTTACTGATTTAATATTTTAAGATTTAACTTTTTTTTATTTTTTTATTTTTACTAATCTAACTAATTACAAATATTCTATTAAATCTTTTATTCTCCTGCCTCAATATAATTCCCGCCCCCTCTCACTCTCTTTGCATATTTCGTAAATTTCAAACTCCCACCTGCCTCTCTCTCTCCCTTCTCCGTGGCATCAACAAATTAAAATAAAAAAACTGTAAGCGGTTTAGTCTCATACCCCTTGTAGGAGAATGCTTATGCTATATAAAAGCAAATTCATCTGATGGCTTGATGAAAAGCGAGCAGCTGAAGAGGCAGGCTGTCTGGGCGGAATGTTTAGCGAGCAGCTCGGTTGGTTTTATGAGCTGATCGACAAGCCGCTCGGCAAGCTTTAAGTTAAACGAGCTCAAATCTGAACACGAGCCCAGCTCGAACGTGCTTTTATAAACGAGCTCAAACTCAAACATGTGTCCAAGAAGCTCGACGAGCTTCGAGCCGAGCTTGACCTCTATTCTGACAAATGAATCTAAACTCAAACATGCTAAAGCTCGGCTTAGCTCGATTCGTTGGCAGCCTGAATTAGAGATATCATACCTTAAAAGACCTCTTAGGATTGTGATCTCTTAATCACAAGTAGTACTTTGCTTGTTATAGTAAACACACAAAAAAATAGTAGAAAACTCAACATACAATCTTTAATTCAATATCCTTATCATAATATGATAGTACATGAAGATATATACCTTTATATATAAATAGAGCAAGAGGCAGCCTAATAGCCAAAGGGGGGAAGTGGAAGGATGTTCATGGCATGAGGAAGAGGAGGACAGTGGATCGAAGGTTTTGAAGGATTCATATTAGGCTTCGTTTGGGACAGCTTACTTATCGTTTTTTAGTACAAAAGTTTATTAAACTAGAAATTTGCACGCAAGAAAACTATTTTAAAAAATGATAAGAAAGTTATCTCAAATGAAACATTTGTTTCTAAAATTTAAAGAAGGCTCGAGACAAGCATTCGATTTTTAAGTGAATACCATAGCCTCATAATAGCATATATATAAATGCAAGGAGAGAAAAGAGAGAATGTAGGGTGGGCAAGACATATAGGATGATAACATAGCAAGCTAAAAGTGAGATGAGGAGACCAACATTGATGTTGTTGGTCTATTGGTTGTCAAAAGTGTGAAAAAAAAGGACAACCAAACATATTCTAAGTGCCTGAAATCTGGACTTCATGAAATAATAAAGTAACTCTAAATGATTAAGATTTCGTTTGTGAAGTCTTTCTTAATGCTTCTTAAAACAAATTTTTAGTACAAAAATTAAAAATTATAAACTAAGGCTTCGTTTGGGACGGCTTTCTTCCTGCTTCTTAAAACAGCTTCTTAGTACAAAAATTTTAATTTTGATACTAAGAAGCTGCTTTAAGAAGCTACAAGAAAGCCGTCCCAAACGAAGCCTAAGACATTTGGGACAGTTTTGTTTTATTGTTTTTTAAAGTAGTTTTTTAGTAAACCTTTTTTTTACTTAAAAATTGTTTTAGAAAGTAATAAAAAAACTGTCACAAATAAAATCTAAATGTCGTCTTCATGAAAATTTCCTCTAAATCATCATACTATACGTTCGGATTCAAACATCAGTATTTCCCTTACACATTTAAAATTTACATAGCATACAAAATCAAGATATTTAAGATGTTTGAAAGCTCAGAAAGTCCTCAAGGAGAAAAAAAAAAAAAAAACTTAAAAATTAGGCTTAGGCCTTCTCCTTGCCGACTCCAATTTGGTACTCAGGCTCACAGAATTCTCCTCCAAGATCATCACATGCTTCGCCAGGAAACACTCTGCATTTTGCAGTTCAAAATTTTAGCTTTGCTTCTATATATTACTGGTTTAATAAAAAAAATTATTATCTAAAATATTTTCCTTACAAAATTCACAAACTCTCTAAAGATTAAGGGTATGTTTGGGACGGCTTTCTTCCTGCTTTGTTTTTTCAGACCGCAACCATAGTTCTGCTTGCCTAATACTTTCTAGATATTTTTGTACTATGAAATTGCTTTTTACAGCAGTTTTAAAACAAAATCACTTCTCTTGCAACAGCTTTATAACCACCTTTGAAAAAAAAAACTACACATGTTTCACTATTTTGTTTTTCAGACAGTAACTTTTGACTAGTAATTTTTTTAAATTTTTCAGAAATTCTTCTAATAGAAATCTAGTTTTTACAAACATAGTAGTTAAGCTAATTTTCCCACAACAACTTTACAATCAACTTTAACTTCATTTGGGGCAACTTTCTTACTGCTTTCTAAAGCAACTTTATTATACAAAAATTTCTAATTCAAAGAAATTTTTATACTAAAAAGTTGCTTTAGAAAACAATAAGAAAGCTATCCTAAACGAAACCGTTATAAAATACCACAAACCTTCTAAACAAATCCTCGATCTCTACATGTTCTCAATAACTTCATGAAAATAATTGCAAAAATAATTGAAGATTTTAAAATTAATTGAATTGGAATTGGTAGATAAGCTGTTTATGATAAAGATTAATTTAATAGATTTTGAACTTACGTTTTTTGCTGATTATATTCCAAATACTCCCTCTCAACCTCTTCCACTGTTTTGGGGGATTCTGCAGAATTTGTTGAAGCCGTAAGCTTTGCTTCTGGATATATAGCTGCATCGCAAGCTTCACCACCGACTGTCTCACAAGCTTCAGCTGGAAAGACCCTGCAACGCATGCATCATAGTCGTTTGCCATCATAGGCATTAAGATGATAACAAAATGCTAAATGATGGAATGTCTTTGATTTCTAAACAAAATAACCTAAAAAGCTTCTATAGAAATTTATAAATAAGACCAACCTACCTATTTGTTGATCTCCACTCCCCTACAAGGTCAAATAATGACTGAGCAAACCACCAATGGTCATCTAACATCCCCCATCAAAACACAGCTCAACTTTGTCTGTAAGAGACATTGGATTCGAGTCTTGTGTATGTGATGTGTGTGTGATTCTGCCTTAATTGACCTAAATGTTCCAAAAAAAAAACATCCACCATCAATCATTGTCTGACATCTATTAATGTTTAATGTATATCAGCCATTAATGAACAATATCTGAGTTAATAGTTGTAAGTCTCTTCCCTTTAGAGGTGTCAATATTTGACACGAGCCGAAAATCGAACTCAAATCCGACTCAAAAATTTCGGGTTAGGATTAACTCGGACCCAAAACGGGTTGGATTCGGGTTTAGCAAATTGACCTGTTCAAAAATCATGTATGGTTCGGGTTGACCCGAAAACCCGAGATTGACCCATTTTTACCTGAAAACCCATTTTTGACCCAAAAACTAGCAATTTTTTATCGGCCCCGAGTCATTTAGGTATTGTCGGGATAACCCGGACCTGAAGTGGGTCGAGTTCAAGTAGGGTTTGGTTGACCCAAATAGTGTTGGGTTAATTCCGGCTTCGACCCGAACCTGACCCGTGACTCGAAATTGACAACCCTACTTCCCCTTTTATGAGGAGTTGGAAGACCACTAAACATCACCCGACATCTAACGTTCCCAATCAACCTTCAAATGATTGCCAATGGCTACCACCAGTTGATCAACTGCCAACAATAATGACAATATGGGCATATTAAGACTCCTACTTCTATCATATAATATTTTTTTTGTAATTGATGTATGCTATATTGTATTAATATTTTATCCAGTTACAAAGACATACATCATTTGTTACATATGACACAGTGAAATTATTCAACTGGATCAGATCCTATAAATTTTTTTCCTTCGCTTGTTTTTTATATATAAAAAATATGATATCTAATAGGTGTTATTCTTAATTTGTTTATATGATCATGAGATTTTCGTTCAATGCTAAAATAATAAACTCTATCTATCACCATGAATATTTCAACATACAACATAGAGTTCTCAAATTGCGCAATAAGAGGTGGGCAGCGCAATTTGGATCCATGCCTCCTTATTGCCTAAGTAATTTTAGTGTTTGCTGAGGCTTACGCCTCAGGGATAGTGACGCCTTAATTGCGTTATTGCACAATTTTGGTTGAGGCGTACGCCTCATTATAGGGTCCTACTCACTTAAGTTTAAAATAAAAATGCTATTTCCTTCTTCCTTCTGTCGGTCCAAGCCGAACCAAACGAAGCTCTCCCGCACGCTCTCGATCCCAACTCTCCCACACGTTTCTTCCGCCTCTCATCGGTAAGTCTTTTGTTTCCGGCCGCCCCTCCACATCACTTCTTCAAGTGTTCTTAGGGTTTTTTTAAGTTAAATGTTTGATTTTTCAACTTATAGGAAAGCAACGGTTTTTTTTTTTTTTTTTTGAGATTTTTCTCTACATTATTGATTATTATGTAACTGTTTCCATGATTATGATCAGTGTTGCAGATATTTTCGGATTTAGAAGGCTGGAATTAACTGAATTTTGCTATTTTAAACAATTGGGCACTGTAATTGGATGGCTAACATAATTGATCCACTAATTTAAGGCTGGAACCAGGCTCCACCTTTAAAATTTTGTGAATGTGTGTAATTAACAATTTTCATGAAAATTGTTAAGACTAAGATTTTATTTGGGATATTTTTTTTACTATTTCTTAAAATAATTTTTTGGTTAAAAATTTTTAATTTTTATATTAAAATTTTATTTTAAGATGCAGTAAGAAATCTGTTTGACGAATTCTTTTAAGATGGTTTTTTATTGCTTCTTAAAACTTTTTAAGAAGCAATAATAAGTCATCTCAAATAAAATTTTAGGATGACTATAATATTTTATAAAATTAATTTCAAAATTATTATAAAAAATAAATTAACTATTCTAATTCTAAAATATAATTTTCTATCATAATTTTTTTAAAAATATTGAGAAAGTTAAAAAAATTATGATTGCTCTCTAAAAAGAGTAGTATTTTATAAAATTATTATGTCAAAAATTATTTAATTACTCAAGTTATAAAAAACAATTTTACATCATAGAAATTTCTTCTAAATAATATTGAGAAAATAGAAAAAAAAATCAAATAAAATTATAATTACTATTTAAAAACTAAAACAATAAAAAATTTGTCCCAAACCGATCTTTAATTTTCTCTCATGAAATAAGCTACTTTTATTTTTTTTCTTTTTTTAAAATTATTCTGAAAATTTGCTAACTTTGGTTGAGTTAATGAAAGGGTTTATGTTTTTTTTCCTTATTAATTCATGTTAAGTAGAAAAATCCTCTGCTTTGGTAATTTTCAATCTATCTACATCAGCAGGGATTTTTCTTTATTCCAAAATAATCCGTGCTAGAAAAAATAAAAACAATGTGAAAAAGATTTTCACATTGTTTCAGTCTTACTTGTTAATACTAAGCTACTCTTGAGATATATTATTTAAATAAAATAAAACCAGTAATATCTAGCATTGTTTAAAATTGAGCAATATGAGGCTCGCATTGAGGCCCGCCTTAACACAATTCCAATAAAAATGCCTTGAGGGAGGCTTACCTCTCATTTTTTTTATGAGGCTTGCGCCTCAACTTCGTTGAGGTCCGCCTTCAGGCTCGCCACAACTTGCTTGCGTGAGGCTTACATCTCACTTTATTTATATGGATTTTTTTATTAAAACTTACATAAATCTTAAAGTAAAGTTCTAAACAAATCACACCTTCGTGCACGCCGAGTTGCAACAAATGCCTCAACCTCTAACCTGTCGCCTTCGCCATAGCCGCCACTATCGTTGCCGCCATCAAGGATCACTTGAAAGCTGCACACCACCACCTCCTTCTCTAAAAATTTTGAAGTAATCTTATCTTTATGTTGATGAAAAATATTTTTAAGAGGTGAAAATAATTGAATTAAATGAAAAATAAGCATATTATGAGGTATTGGGCTCCATAGGATGAGACAGTGGAGAGTCCAATTTATTATACTTACGACTCAAATAGAGATCCTCTCAATAATGAAAATATAGAAGATTTTTCTAGTTGTAGCTATTTCAATTTTTTTAGAAATTAAATGTAGATGAGTAGGGAACTGAGAAATAAATAAATTAGAATTAAACTTAATGTTATATAATATTTTTAAGCAGTTTCTATATTTAATATTTTTTTGCTCATATAATATTTATATTTCATACCGTTTATCATTAGTCACTTTATGTCTTGTGCAATTTTTTATTTTATATATATGTCAATGTGTTACATTATAGTTCTATTAAAAAATAATGTCATTTTTAACACCTTAATTGGATATTATATAAGAAATTAATTTTAACATATATTATGCTTTCCATAATTTTTTATTTTGAGTCTTATGCCTCATCTCACAAATAAAAAATACCTCAATACCCTATTATGCAATTTTAAATATTGTATCATAAAGGCCACCAAACTATTATACAAATTTATTTTTCATCAATATTAAACTACCTATGAGGCAAGCATATTATGCTCCTCTTCATCATACATTTTCTATGCATTATGTATATATCAAAATTACATTTATTAAATAAAAAAAACTGCCAATAAAATAAAATTTCATTTAGGACAAATTTCTTCCTAATTTTTAAAATAACTTTTTAATACAAATAATTCTTGAACTAAAAATTTTATGCAAGAAAACTAATTTTAAAATTAACAAAAAAGTTGTCACAAATAAAGCCTAAAGCTTGATTTGGAACAACTTTTAAATTGCTTTATAAAATAAAATCTTAGTATAAAATTCTTTTGGAAAAATATATAATAAAATTTACTTTAAATAATAATAATAAATTTATTCCCAATCTAACCCTAAATTCGACCTAAGCACTTTCACAACTATTTGTCGGCTAGTTCAGGCTTCGTTTGAGATAGTTTTTTTGCTACTTTATAAAACTGCTTTTTAGTAAAAAAAAAAACTAGAAAGATATTTTAGAAATCACAAACAAAACCTCAATCTGAGAAATATCTAAAAGCCTAAAAAACCAATATTTAAACGATTTTTGAACTTCATGACAAATCCACCAACAACCCACACAACAATGCAAGAAGCATGTGAAAGATGCATAGTTCGACCAATATCTAGAGAAAAAAAATGCTTCAGACAGGAATGCAAAACAAGTTCAGGTAGAAAGACAAACCGATTTTCAGGAACAGAGCATAGAACAACAAATTTGATCAATGAATCACATATCCTTAGGAAGAGAAGCACAACGCTGGCTCCAGATCAGTCATTCCTCAACTACGAGCTTCCTCCTCTTGTACCTCACCATGACCTCACCCTTCACACCAACCACCATGGCATTCCAGTCAATTTCTGGGAAAGGAGAGATGAGCTCAAAGTCAAAGTTTCTGAGAAGATGGCTCCAGATTGCCTTTATTTGCAGGTACGCAAATGGTTCGCCAAGACAACCATGCCTTCCACCACCGAATGAGATGTAGGAGAAGGCTCCGGCCACCTTGTCCTCCTCCCTCCCGGGCGAAAATCGGTCGGGGTCATAAGTATCAGGGTCCTTGTAGATGGACGGAAGCCGGTTCGCAAAGGCGGGTGAAGTGGCAACAATATGTCCCTTTGGTATTACATACTCGATTCCCTCCTTTGTCTTCACTGTGAATTCGCTGTGAGATTGACGAAGAAGCATGATGAGAGGAGGGTGGAGCCTGAGGGCTTCCTTAATGCAACGATACAGAACATCCATTTCAGACAGGATATCATGATCAACTTTATCGCCATATTTCTTCATTAGTCGCTTCTGCTCGTCAAGCGCCGCTGATAAGTATTGATTGTATTTCAGTAGATAGGCTCCGGTCCAGGTAGAGGTGATGGAGCTGGTGTGCTGTCCAGCAAACAGGGCTGCAATAAGAAGGCCTGTAATCTCTACCTCGGTGGTCGGACGACCGTTCTTGTATTTGGAATCAATGAAGCACTGCAGCATATCATCCTCAGTGATTCCAGAGCATTTGCGGGATTTGATGATGGTTGCGAAGATCTCAGAAATTCGGAACCGAGCCCGGTCGCGTTGTCTATGTGCAGGGATTGGGAGGTAGGGGAAGATGACGCTGATTGGGCGCATCCCATTGTCAAGATCATGAAAAAGAGCAGACACATCGTCAAAGAGCTTGTCTCTTACTTCACGACCTAAAAGGCATCGACTGGCAGTCAAGATGATGAGGTGCTCAAGCTCATATTTTAGATCAACAGTGCCACTATCTCCCCACTTTGAGAAGTAGTCCTGCAGAAAAACAGTAGAGCAAAAAAGTATTGAGGACCAATTTATGCGTTATGAACTATGTGTACCATGGACTAAAGAATCATCGAAAATCTTCTAGATGTTAGAGCATGATTTTGATCAAGGCAGACATGCTCAGTTATCTTCAAAAAGGTTAGCAGGTTAAGCTTTGCAATGCAAAAGTTGATTAGACTTCAGTGCTAATTATCTGTTCTATCGAAATTTTGAAGAAAAATCTTAGGTGGAGCTTGTATCTATAGCCATCGGAAACAGAAATGCACAAATTAATGAAAATTAACTAATTAAATAAGCTAGATGTAGATGAATAAGAAAGAAATACCAATAATAACTTTTTGGAAAGTGGATGTTGATAGTATACTTGAATAACTGGGTTTTGTAATGGAAAAAGCAAGAAGAAATATATGATGAACTTTAAAAGGATTTCTCCATTGGAGTTCCCTGAAAGTTTGATAATTATGGCAATTTTCTTATCAAGTTATCTCAACACCATAATAAACTCGTTTCCATGTATCCCAATGCCTAGCATTACTTAATTGGCCTATACTTTTTTTGGGGAAATTAAAAGCATAGCTTAATTTCATGTTAGCTATACGCTGTATGAGCTGCACAAAAAGAAGCAATGCTCACCAAAAGATTAAAAAAAACATGCTAAAACAATACAACTGCCTAAAAGAAGAAGAGATTAAGGCTTCGTTTGGGACGGCTTTCTTGCTGCTTCTTAAAGCGAAATTTTAGTACAATTTTTTTAATTTTTTAATAAAAAATCACTTTAAGAAACAGGAAGAAAGCCGTCCCAAACGAAACCTAAATCAGAAAAACAAAACCAAAGAAAACCAAAAACCTGGACTCTAAAATATACGTTCATGCAACCAGTATGCAAAAATCATTCAAACGAACGGAAGATCTCCTGGTTGCCCAGAACAACCATCCAAAAGGAGGTCCGAATGGTCTAGGATTCCAACAGTACCCCCATCAGATCAAATGTAACGAGGCCACCATGATAATCGATCCCAGCAGCAAAATATAGCTGCAGCAAGGTGCAATTTCCAAAGGAAACCACCTCCAAAATGGATAAAACCATTAAATTCCAAAGCCACAGCAAGGGAACCAAAATTATACATTCAGAAGAGATTTTAGATTCTCCTATTTCTTCCATCTAGAAGCCTTAAGTTGAATAGCCTTCTTAATTTTAAGGCATCCGTTGATCTACAATTGAATGCTGAACCAAATCTTCCATAATTTCTCTCCCTCCAAATGCGATAAATCGAGCAACAGATCACCAATAGGTAATAGTATTTAAGAAATGAAGGAGTCTGAACCATTTCAGATATAAATTCAATTAATTGCAGCAAGCTTGGCTTGAGAAGAAAGCTATTCATCCAAGGCAACAAATTAAACATAATACAGAAGGAGAAGTCACATTCGAAAAAGAGGTGAGAGAAGTGTTCAGGTGACGTTTTGCAGAGTCTACAAATCAGGTGTATTGTATATTTTTCTTAGATAGCACATCAGCAGTCTTTAAACCAGCGAGAAGAGCCATCCAACTGTATGCTTAGAATCTCAAAGCATAGCATTTGTGCCAAACAGAATTATGCCAAGGCACAAAGGGAACATCGCGGTAATAGTAAGATAAAAAGGCCTAAAATGAAGGATTATTTGAGTTCTTCCACTGAATGCAGTTAATAGTTAATTCGTGAATATGAATAGAATGAATTGCCAGAAAAATGTGAGATGGGAGAGCCGGAGGCAAAGAAGAGTTGTTGGTCATAATATCTTTCAAATAAGCATTAGGAGAAAATATGTGCCAGAGAGCATCCTGAGAGTTCCAAGAGGGTGCAGCCATTGCACTAGTGATCCCAAAGAAGGGAGATTGGGCAGTTTGGTAAACAGAGAAAGAAAAGTTTGCCTTTGTTTTCGCTGCAGTAATTGTGAGAAGTTTTTAGTATGCTAAAGGTTTAAGTGTTAAGGTTTTCTATGGAGAACAATATTTAGCCCTATACCAACAAGATAGAAGACTCCCAGTGTTATATATTCGACATATAAGAGAGCAACTATAAGAGTGTCGTAATGCTTGAATGGCAGGAATTCCCAAATCACCAAATTCTTTTGGCCTGCATGTGTTTTTCAAAGAATTATGATGCAATTTCCTGGTGATAGAGTTTCCATGGTAGAGAAATCCAGCATAGGTTTTGTCAATAAATTTACAACAAGATTTTGGTAATATAGAACCTCTAATCCAATAAGGTAAGATATTTCATATGATAAATCTCACAAATTAAAGTCCCCCTACAAAAAAACAATAATTTTGCTTTCCAGACATCCAAATAATGAGTGATTTTTTGCATAAGGGGCAGGAAATCAGATAAGGATCTAAAAATAAGTAGGGATATAATGGGCATCCCTGTTTCAAATCAGATAAGGATCTAAAAAGACCTTCAAGACCACCATTAATACGTATTAAGTAATAACTTCATTAATGCAAGCTTTGATCCAGAAAAAAAAAGTGGCAGGAAAACCTTTTTGCACAAGCCTCTTCAATAGAAAGCCCGTGGAAATACTAGTAAAAACTTTGTAGAAGTGAAATTTGGCACAGAAATGTTTCCTTCTAACTGAAATATTGAATTATCCCAGTAGCTCAGAGGCAAGTATGGCGCTGTTTGTTGAGACCCTTTTCTGAATAAAACCAGAATGGCTAGGATGAATAATCTGGGATTAATTGGTTTAAGCTTGTTAGCCAAAATTTTAAAAATTACTTTATAGAAAGTATTGCAAAGGGAGATAAATCTGAAGTCAGTGATATTACTGGCATAATTAGATTTGGGGATCAAAGCTAAAGAAGTGGCTTTGACTCTTCTTGGGAGAAATCTTTTATGAAAAAAAGATTTCACAACTTTACAGACTTGATAACCAAAGATATTATGATTTCTGACCACTTTTATAAAACTCCAAAGTGAAACCATCCAAACCAATGACAGAGCAAGAAGCAACAGAAAAAATGACCCCTTTAGTTTCGCATAAGTGGTCGGAGCAATAAGAGAGGCCACGAGATGAGGAGGTGTAACAACACCAGGGGGAATGTGGACTGATTCATCCTGGAAAGAGGAGGAATTAAATAGAATTTGAAAATGCTGGGTCATAGAATTGATCATGTCCTGATTGGATGTAGAGGGCCCAGATTGAGAAGAAATCTTAAAGATTTTGTTGTAGTTACGCCTAATTTTTATCTTAGCATTTAGGAACTTGAGATCATCCTCACATTAGGTCAACCATTTAGTTCTGAATTTCTAGGTGATCCAGTAAGCCCACGCAGAGAAGCATGAGAATTTGAAAATGCAGGATGATAGAATTGACCGTGTCCTAGGATGACGAAGGTCCAGATGGAGCAGAAATCTTAGAGATTTTGTTGTAGTTACGTCTAATTTTTATATTAGCATATAAGAACTTAAGATATCCTCACATTAGGTCAACCATTTAAGTTCTGGATCTTTGAGTGATCCAGTAAGGCCACGCAGAGGAGCATGAGGCAATATGATTGTTAACAATCATTAAGTTGGAGTTTAAGGAATGATTTAAATTTTAAAGGATATAAATCTAGCTGCAATAGTAAAAAGGCTTGTTGTTGATTAAGTTTATATATAGTGAAATTCAGGTGGGTGGTTTTGGCCCAAGTATTGGATTTAATGAGGGTCTTAAGGAGGTAGAGCTTTTGGTAGAGGATAAGCATTGGATTACCAGAAAAAATATTTGGAAAAAATCAACATCAGGATGTCCCAATAAGTTACATTCTTAGTCCAATAATTCTTGAATAAAAATCTGTGAGGATTGGTATTAGAGGTGCTTGATTAAAGGATGAGAGATGAGTGGTCAGAATATCTAGGATTCTCAACCCTATAGAATGAGCCAGAAAAGTGTTCCAGCTATAAATCATTAAGAAAATATCTGTACAGCTTAATGCGGATTGGTTGATCATCTCTCTGATTGAACCAAGTATAGAATAAACTAACAGATGTCAAGTCTTTTATGCCCCCTACTTTTCAGAGTGATATCTATAACAATTAAAATCACCAAATATAACCCAAGATCTAGAGGAGTTGTTAGCAATACCTCTAATTTGATCCCCCATAAAACAAGTCTTTCAGTCAAGAGTTAGAAATATAAACCACATAAATCTGAAATAGAAGAATAGGTCCAACTATAATAATCTCATGAATCATTTGATTAGAAAAAGAATAGGGAGAAAATGCGCATTTAAAAGAGTTCCATTAATCCACAAATTCTTTCAGATTTGGAAAAAAAAAAATTTGTGGCAATTTTCATCATCATCAAAGTGCAATGAGAGGAAGAAAACCATGGGTCAGACAGTGATAAAACATTGAACTTGCCCTCCAAAAGGCAAAACATATCAAGAGAATAAAGATGGGAAAGCTCTTCACAACTGAGGACTTTTTTGGTGAAGTTAAATTCTCTTAGTTTCCAAACAATAATAGAGGGCAATGGCAGGATTATTAGGATTTAGAGGGGGGGTTAGCTGCCTTCTTGACATTCTTAACTCTGGTGTAGTTTGCTGGTTGGTATGAAGTTATGTTGGACTGGGAAGCTTCAAGAGCATCCGAATTTTGAGAGTTTACGACAGCTTGTAGTGCTTGAAATTTGTTGAGGAAGAACAGGTTAATAGGATCTAAGGAGATGTCATTGGGAAGAATGACCACAGGGGTCATCTCTTCAGTGGGGAGTTAAGATTTGGGATAGGTTCATTATCAAAGTTGGATTTTGAAGGTAGGTGTGTAATATTTGGGTCAGAGGGCTTGGATAATTGGCTGTCTAAGAGAAAAAGATAAGGATGAGGAGCTTAAGGAGTTATATGGGTTGAACTTAGTAGCACGTGTTTGGGAAGAGGAAGGGGGGGGGGGGGGGGGGGGGGGGGGGGGGGGGGGGGGGGGGGGTGTAAGTTGCACGTTAACCCTGGCAAAAGTGATGCTAGTTTTCTCTATCGTAAGAGAGTCAACAACAAAGAGACAGCTAATAAAACTAGCAATTCTGGAAATCCCCTTGGGGTTTCAGCAAGAAAAGGATAGATCATGAATCTTATTAACCAAAATAGAGATAGAAGAAAATTCGTCCCGCTTAGGTTTGAAATAGGGTGACCATTTCTGTAATATGAAGGGCTTGCCTAGAAAAAATTAAGGAACCCCAATTCATGCCATATTGTAATCTTCTAGGGCTAAAAATTTAAGCAGGAAGAAAACTTCACTAAATGAGAGCAGTTATAAAGTACCTCTAAAAGACTAGAACTTAAAGATAGCAATAAGGTCTGTGACCAATAGAGTATCCAACAATAGAAAGCCTTAATTTCACGGAGCCTTTGGAAATCTCTGCTTCAGATAAGTTGATCACTCCATCTTGCAGAGGTATAAAGGAAATAATGAAGTCTTTGATGAAGGTTTTCCAGAATGAGAAAATGTTTTCCCAGTTAAGAGTTGGAGATGAGAGTAACCCCCTTCTCTAATAAGCTTTTTGATACCCTTGACACCCCCTTTCTCTCCTTAATATTGTTAAAAGCTAGTTAGTAGGTTTTGTCTATTTAAACTCTCCCTTCTTACTATAATTTTTTATTGGTATCATTATTATACTAAAGCCCTTAATGAATCATCTATAAAAAATAGCTTGATCATGAAAAATGAATCTCATGAGTATTAGCCATGTGTTGGCCAATTGTAATTGCTTTGATTTTATTAGGATCAATGGATACTTTATCACTCAACAAAATAAATCCCAAGAATATTGCAAAAAGTGCAACAAAGAATAACTTTCAAATTTAAATACAACTTTTCAACCTACAATACATCAAAGACCATCCATAGATCTAAATGATCTTCTATAATCTTGTTATAAAGAAAAATATTATCAAATCACACAATTAAATATTTTTGAAAGAAAGATCAAAGAATATGATTGACAATTCTCATTAAAATACTTGATGAATGATCAATCCAAAAGACATGACCAATCATAAACATAATATATCTTTAATTTTAAAAGTAATTTTTCATTCATCATCCTTTTATATTCTTATTTGATGATACCCACTCCTCAAATCAATATTTAAAAATATGATAGAATAAATCATCATATCCAATATATCATTCAATCTAGATATGAGAAATCAACATTTGATTGTAACTTTAGTTTTACTAGCCATGCATATACATCAACTATCAATTTTTAAGGGTAAATAATACATGACTAACATAAGTATTTATATTCTCTAGTAAACCCTTTCTTTAGTAATTCATCAACTTGTCTTTTCGGCTTGGAGTTCAATTATACTCATTCTACAATATGATAAAGTAGGTAAAAATAATCTAGAAATCAAATAATGGAACATCATATGTCTCTAAGCAATGGTGATTCCTTGAGAAGATCTCTAGCATATAGGTTTTTAAAATCAAACAATACTCAGTTAATATCCTTTGAGTATATTCATATTCTCAGCAAACATCTTCTATTTAAAAATCACCGAAGCATAAATTAGTTTCTACACATCTCACTTTTACCAAAGTAATGTAGATTCAAAATATATATTGATTTATTCAGTTCATTAGAAGGACTACTATTGACCCCTACATACCAAACCACACGCAAAAAGAGGCAAAATCGGTGACTTAATCAACACGCATTTCGACACAACGCATGACTTGAAGGGCCAAACGACCTCTGATTGCCAAACAGACTGCGTCATTGCAAACAGTCTATTGTCAGTAAGGATGTGGCACGTGTCCTCTACTAGCAGTTTCGCCGTCAAATGGTACGCACGTAAACGGTTATGACCCGGGCCCTCTGAACTGGGTGGTTAGCCGCCAAATGACACCACTAAATTAAGGTCATGGCCAGAGCTTGTAAGCTCCCCGGTAGCACTAAATCCTTGAGATATGAATCAATAAGATATAATCGATAGGGCACAAAGCCCTATGTTAGCTAAGATGGATTAAAATTTATCACCGTAGACAAATATTCACCCTAGATCTACAATGTACCATTACACGACGCAACCCATGGCTGCCAATAAGAATCATTCTATCAAGTTGGGTCGAATACCTCCTCTGACTAAGTAGACCAGGGACCATAATGACTGGGGTCAACGGAACCATGGGATCTTGATCGTGTCCATCATCCCTTCCCCCACCATCAACTTTAAGTACGAGATGGTGAATTTCCAATTTTAAATATTAAATTTTCAAATATCAAACCTATGCTACTACTATACACCAAATATACCACATATCTCTACGACGACTGGCCTTAATCGAAAGTTCTCTCTAATTATCGAAAGGGGTAATTAACTATAGGAGTTTGCGCCAATAGAAAACCAGAACTTAGATCTAAAGTCCTCACAAAATGAGAGCAAAATCTCCTGGTAGTGTCGTATTTCAAACCCAATCTACCTTCTAAAAATTTACCCCAAAACTTAATTCGTTAAATCGTTAAAACACCACCGAAAGCAGGAGAGGCAGAGGCGCGAATTTTTTGAGCCCATAACTACATTCTTTTGTGTTTTATACAAAATTTAGCTTTGGCTATGTAGATTTCAAAACTATTATCCTCCCACCCATTGCTCTTAAACACATAAATATTAAATCTCCCAAATTAGCCAAATCTAAGTCATGAAATGGTCTACCCAAAATGACATTGCAATATCTATAGGTAGAACACCACACAAGATTTTTTCACTATATGTAATAAGTTGAATGGATATCAAACATCTCTATCACCAAAGCTGTAATTTTATCCATCCAAACTATTATATATGGTTATGTGTGATACAATTTAAAACTTATGCATTCAACATTAAATTTAACATCCATGCAACTCCAACTATCAATAATGTGTTACACAGCATCTCATCATACTTGAAATAGACTTGAGAAGTAGTTGTTTTTAAATCAATTTCAATTTTTGAAGAAGGCAATGATGAATCTCATAACATTCAAAGAATTTTTAATCAAAGCATTTGCAAAATCACTAATCTCTTTATCAAAATACATGAATTTTTTCCCTCAATAATTTCATTATCTTCTTTATTTGGATCACTAGCGCATTCATTTACAAAGTGATTCATTTAATGACATAAAACAAGCCTAGGAAAAATGTTAGAGCAAAATTCAATTAGCCTTTAAATGCCTTTATTAACAGTAGACAGTAGTATTACTACCTCTAGATGTAGTGAGTGCTGCAAATTGCGTTTGATTGTTTTAACGAAAAGAAGCATTTCTAGTATTGTAATAGCTCTTTTAGGTGCACAAAATTTTAGCATTAGTTCAAAATCTAATGCACGTTTGAAAGTATGTTTAAGTGAGAAAATATAATATGATGTCATCCCTTTTGATACTATGCATCAAACCAAACCTAAATTTGGATGGCATTGTTTCGGGATCTTCTTCATAACATAGCAACAACTTCTCAACTTTGTTCATTTATTTAATTACAATTTTTTTCATTTGTTTTTATGAATTAAATTCATGAAGAAGTCAAAAATGATATGATAAATTTTAATATTTTTTAACAATTCTTTCATTCTAGCCTAAGTAGTTGTAGGTTCTCTATCCAATCTCTCTCTTTGTTTCTCTGGATACTCAACCAATACATTGTAGCTCATCCAATTAATTTCAATTTTGTAAATCACTCTTGATGTTCACCAAATAATGTTTTTCATTCAAAGAAATTATTCATGTATATTACCCATAAAATAAAGATAAACAAAATTCCATCAAATACAAACATCTTGATGTTTAACCTTCTTAGTTATGAAACCATCTAAAACATAAAATTGATGTTTATAATTTCCATAAGCTTTATTATCACCCTAGAATGTATCTTGATTATTCCTCCCATGATAAATTTATTTTCTTCTAACCATGTTACATTCAAGTGAAAAGGTTACTAATTCAATTTCTTATTAATGTGGGTAAAATTGATATGTTTCCAAAGGGTTCTCCCCAAATAACATAATTTCAAATTAAATCTGCAAAAACATTCCCAACAAATAGCACCCAGATTGTAAGAGAACTACTACCAAAAGGTTGCATGGAAAGGCCCGAAAGCAGGGAAATATTTATCCAAGCACATGTCTTGACATTCTCAACAATGCCCCCAACCCACATACATGGGTATTACATATCCAAACACAAAATATGTAGTCTTCAATAGGAGCACCAAAACACAAACAAGAAATGTCAAGGAACGGATCATCTTTATCTAATAATATACAAGAGAGAGAGAATCAATACCAAGTAGCAAAAGAACCAATAGTGAACTAAGGATAATGCAACCCATTTGCTAATAAAAGCATCATCAAAGGCAAGTTTTCAGTGAACTAAAACTAAATTAAGACAAATAAGAAAATAAATTATAAATCAACTAAAATGAACACAATTAAAAATTTAACTCATAACAGCAACTTCCTTAACACATACAATTTGCATTTTTAACAAGAAAAAATATCGAGATTTTTATAAGAAGCTTTGAGAAAATTCCGAGTTTTAGATTGCCAAGATTTGTATAAATATAGAAAACTTAATTATAATTATAAATTTAATGATATTCAAATTTAGTTTAATGAATTTTAAATTTATTTTAATTTAAATTAACTTAATTATCACCATAGAGAAGCATTAATGATTAAGCTTAAGCTCACAGTTCACCTAGCTCATCTGGGTTTACAATGATTGGTTTAAGGGATCTCAAAATGAGGTGTTTGGTTGGGCTTAAGAACTTAAACTGACTTGGGCCTAACTTAAGCTTCAACAAAACATAGTTAAAATAGTGAGGGGCCGGGCTAAGGATTAGTAAAATAAGGACTTAAGTAAATGATTTATAATTTTAATAGATATGAGAGATACAGAAGAACAGTGAATGTAGACAAAGTTGTAACTTTAAAGTATAGATAGTTGAAATAGAGAAATGCACCAAGTGTATTATATTATTAAAAAAACATCATGAATACAATTACACTATCTATGTTGTATGGATATGAGTGCTCAATAGTAAAGATATCATTGACAGAAAAGATTAATATATATATATATGATAAACATGAGAATGTTAAGATGGATGTAGAGAAACTAGGAATGATAATATTAAGAAATGATTATAATGGAGGGGGGATGAGGTAAGTAACAACTATTAAAGAAAAAGCAGTGAAAGATAAATCCAAGAGGTTTCAGCAATTGCAATGAATGCTAGAAATGCATCGATAAAATGAGTAATGTAAAATTAATCTCAAAATATCTGGAAGAAAAAAGAATAGACTAAAGGTAACCTACATATAAGCTTAGCAAAAAAATTTGCTCAAAACAAATTTAAAATCTCATGCACAAATCGCCGTGGTAGAATAAAAAATAAGGACATAAAACCAATCCCAATTAATTAGTATAAGGCTAATGATGATGATCTTGATTCTAATGAATTTGTAAAAAAGAATAATAACTGCATTTGCATGAGAAAATTTCAAAGGAACAAAAAGCTCATACAAAGTAAAGTAAATATAGGTTCAAATTTTAAAAAACTAAATAGATGAGTAAAGAGATCAGTTTAAAATGGTAGGCTTTAGTGAAATGGTGACTTCTCCCTCGAGATATGGAGTTCCAGAATCTTGAATCTGAAAATATGCCAAGGAAATCAAACCATCCTTTCCATAAAGAAAAGCACAATGCATGCATCAAACCTTCAATCCCCACCACACCCTTCCTTTTTTCACTCCCTTCCCCTTTAGTCGGCAAGAGCCTAATGTAAACATTACCCCCTTTTCATTATGGGAATCTATTCCAAATAATCTAAAATCTTGTTCTCATAAAAAGAACATAGATGAAAATAATTTTCCTTTTCCATCATATAGTGCCAACCTTAAAGGAGTAGTCATTTTGTTAGTGGTGGTGGTCTTTACAATACTCGAAGAATATTATGAATTACTATAATGTATCACGGGATATATTAAACTGTGAAAAACCTAAGAGAACTAATAATTTGTCAGCCATGATTGGCGAGAGTTATCACTCAATGTGTAACTGCTCCTTCAACTTCAAGCAGTACACCAGAGAGTATTATATGACAAGGTAAAAAAGAAAAAAGATCCAAGCATAGATCAGAAGCAACAACTTCAAAATTCAGAAAATTCTTAAGTTCATATGTGAAACATATTATAAAAGTGAAACTGAAATGGAATTAAACATAAAGAAGAAGAACCCTTCAAAAATTGCAAAAACATATTTTTAGAGCCAATATTATACATATACAACACAAAATCCAATACAGCCCTGTAATTTAAGGAAATAAAGCAATCCTACATAGTTACACGATATCATTAATCTAACAAAAAAATGAAAACCTATAGATCAACTTCCATGACCATTTGTACGCAACAACAAACTGAAGCCAAAATCATATTAGACATGGTGAAATAAACTTCTAAGCAGCAAAAAACCTAAGTTCTGACTCAACATGACGCAAAGCCGAAGCATTAAAATTAAGTGCAAGACTGACATTAACATAAAATAAAAAAGTGCCTGACTAGTAGGGTTTAGATTCCATGCCTCTCCTTAAAATTTAACTGTGGGTATATGAATGTTTAAACTTTATCTCCAAGTCTATGAGCAACGCTCGACAAGTTTAGTCCATGTCTATGGCTCTGTTTAGCAATGCTTTCATTCACTGTGTTTTGCTATTTAGTGTTGTGTTACGATGTTAAGTAAAACAGATGATTGCCAAGTGAAAATAATGTTAAAATTGTTGCAAATATTATAAGAGCTAGTTAAAACTATTGTGGAATTGATGTGTTGGATGACAAAAAAAAATGCAAGATGAAATTACTTTACTAATCATTATTTAATTTATTTATTATTTCATCAATACATCACTAAATCAGTACAGTTTATCATATTCTTAATTGATGAACTATTAGCCTTATTAATCGATTAATCTCTAATTCACAAAACTAATTGTTTTTAATTTGTTGATGTATGACTGATTAGAATAATTTACCAGTGATTATCCTGATTAATCTTTAACTAAATTAATTAATCTAATTAATTTAATGTCCTAAAAACAGGCTGAAATCTAATAAATGATTAAATCAAATTAATATATGACTAATTAGAATAAATTATCATCTTGATAAATAATTATTCAGAGTAAACTAATTAAACTATTAGTTAAATAATATATTACTAATAAGCCTAATATGTTATCTAATTAGGAGCTAACCCCTAATTAGCCTAAATGTTCCCTAATTATCTTAATTAAGAATTTAAATGAAATAAAAATTTTAAAACTGATTAATTAGCAATATATTTTTAATGAATCAATTAATAAACCTAATTTAATATTTAATTTTAAACTAAACTCAAATTAAGGGGCTGATCCGAATATTGTTTTCCAAAAGTGGAAAGCTGAAATCCAAAAATATACTTGTCTAAGAAATCAACTTGACTCATTATTACCAGAGAGTTATTTCTTGCCTTCATAAAGCTAGTTTCTCAAAGCGGTGGCCAATCTCTTATCAAATGCCCAAAAATTAATTCTATGATCCTGGAAAGCATAACTAAACAGCATAAAGCATTCCTTAACGATGTCTAAGAAACTTCTACTCAATAACTGCTCCAAAGCTCAACTCACATTTGGCTATTTACTTGCAAGATTTAGCCAAGATTTAAGCTAAATCTTGCCAACTGTTTTTTGAGCCACATAAACCCTACTGTCTTCTTAGGCCCCTTTTTCCTCCCATTTTTGGCTATAACTTGAATTTATTAAATCCTGAGGTAAGTGAATTGAGCTATTTACACAATCTTTCCTGATTGTCCTTTTTTTCTCATTTATTTAAACCGCAAATCTTGAAAAACTATCAAATAGTTTACAAAGATTTAATCAGGAAAAAAATTTCTATCATGCCATACAACATTCAGGATTTATCTGTAAGATTAAATCAAATTAGAACTAAATTCTACTTGTAGCCAAAGAGCTCCAATTGCCAGCATAAACACTCCTAAGAACCAAGATTACACTCAACAATACAAAAGCTAAGAAGTATGACTTATTATTTGTTGGCATGAAACAAATTCATGAACATGCAGATCTAAGGATCTATGAAAAATGGCAGAATGCTCCTGCATGCTTGATTAAATCGATCCTTGAATAATATGTATAAGGATTTAAGCAAACCTCAGCCTCAAGAACCATCTGATCAACATAGCTTCTCAACTTGTTAACCCTCAACGCCTCCGTAAAAAACCTGAACTGTTCCTGCCTCACGGAGTAATCCACATCAAATACCACCCCAGGCCCAAAGGTAGGGACATTGAACTGGTACACCTCCTGTTGGCTTAGATCCGACTCCGGCGCCTTGAAGAAGTGAGACGAGACATCTGGCCCGATGAAGAACGTAATGCGCCGGTGGAGCAAGTTGAGAGTGAACACACTCCCAAGCTTCGCATATTCTTCCCTGACCATCACGACAGGCCCATTCAGGAACCGAATGAGCCCTCCGATCAAAGGAAATGTCTTTACAACCGGGGGTAGCCTTTTTCTCGAATTGGGCGCCACAAAACCCCAGACAAGCTTCAAAAAAACGATGCTGACAAGGAACAGTACTCCGGCGATCACGCACGCGTTATTCTCCCCTAGATTCATCGCTGAAATGACAATCTACGTGACTTCTGAGTGGACTATGGATAGAATTCGCTATAAATCGGCAATAAAACGAATTCGACTGTCTGCAGAGAAATGGCAGAGACAAAATTGACACTATAGATGATCGTCAGCGACGAGATCGAATTGAAATGGTAATTGAGTGGAAATGGATATGGTGACAGGAACGGAGTGCAATAATTCCTAGGGTTTGCGATGATGAGGGATGGGTATCGATTCTATTTCATCGCCATTGGTTCTCTTTCGAAGGACAAGTGGTTCTGCATTCGTCTGTTTGCTAATATAATAATATTAATCTTTTTGTAATTTGCAGAGGCAAAGAAAGGAAAAAGAAGGCCAAATTTTATAGCGTTGGATTTTTTTTTTTAAAGAAAAACAATTGTTTTATATAGGGGTGTCAATTTCAGGTCACAGGTCGGATTTGGGTCAAATCCGAAATTGATCCGACACTACTCAGGTTCGGGTCGACCCCACTAGTTTCAGCCAGGGTCGCGAGTGAGAGGCGCAGGATGCGGTCGTGGTCGTGCACGGCAGCTCAAGTGAACGACCCCCAATTTCTGGTCGTGGTTGTGCGCGACAGCGGGGCATCGTGGGCGCGAGTGAGCGACGCAGGGCGCGCTCGACGGCTCGGCCGCTCAAGTGAATGACGCGGGCACTGGGCAATGGTCGCGCGTGGGCCCGCGGCAACAGGGCAGGCGGTTGACTGCGCGACACG
>NW_021319315.1:6934780-6940750 GCF_001605985.2 Dendrobium catenatum | reverse complement strand
ATTATAATTTTTAATGAGTAGTTATTTAGTAATGAGTCATTAATTTATTTTTAATAATTATTTATGAGCCAATAATTATTTAATTTTTTTATATAATTTTTAGCTTGAATTATACAATTTTTTTTAATGATTGCAAAATATTATGAAATTTATTAAAAGAATAATAATATTTTAATGATTGCAAAATAGGTAATGCAAGTAGCTTGAAGGAATCGTCCTTTTTTTTTTTTTTTTGAACATTTAGGCCAATTAAGGCAAATTCACACACACCACGCATACACAAAGACTCGAACCCAGGACCTCTTAGTTGAAACATAAACTCTTAACCAACAGGCCAAGATGAGCTGTGTGAATCGTCCTATTAATCGTTTATACTATTGCAATGTAATCTTGGGCCTACTGACCACGTGTGATTTATTGGCAATTTCTACACATATAGCCATAGTAGAACGACTTGCAAATAATGCTACAATATTATAATAGATAGAACATAAAAATGTTTGAATTGGGAGTCTTCGACCACATCAAAGACATTATTAAACTATTCTTATAAGGCGGCAATTACCATTGTCTCATATAAACAACTACCATCAAGCATTAAACTTAGGTCTCGTTTGAGACGACTTAATTTTATCTTTTCAGTTTTGAAATGACAGAAAATTTTTTTGGCTGTTGTTTGTATGTGCCAGTGTTGTAGAAATGTTTTTTAGATAACTGTATTTTGTATTGTTTTCAAAAGCTTTCTGATATTAACTTCTTCGTTAAAAAACTATGTTATCTCAAACAACAGTTTTAAAACTACATTTTAGAAATTATAAAAAATAATCAAACGAAGTCTTAACTTGTATAGATCTCTCTCGATCAACCAATTATATTCTTCTTGTGTAACATTCTTTACAACTGTTGTATTTGTATTAAAAGACATATATCATCAGTATTACTAGTCTAAAACATCTTCTTGAATAAGAGTTCAACTTAGTCAACAAGCATACACATCAAATCTTGCTTTCAGTTCTTCTCACTTCCTCAAGTAGTTTCTATGTGCATCATAAGAAAATATCTCCTTATGTTGATGCACGAACCCTGCATGACTATCAAAAATTATGTAAAGATCTGCTCGATCGACAAGCAACCATAGTATATAACTTATACAAGTTTTCAAGGAACCAGAATCAAAACTCATTACCTTCACCCTCCACAATTGTAAAAGCTAGTGTGAATATATCACTATTTACATCAATATCTATTATAGTGAGCAACACTTCCTAATATTTACCATATAAGAATGTTACATGCAAACTCAAAATAGGTTTGCCAAATGTCCACTATTTGATCTATGTTTAAAATGTCGAAAAAAATCATTCGAAATGACTTGTGACGTTGGATTGTATTCTCCCATACAACTTACATAACATTCATGAACCTATATAAACAGGGGCGGATCCAACCTTAATTTACAAAAAGTGTAGAGATTTTTTTTTTGCCTTGAAGTCGGCTCGACCCCTATTTGTTCATATCCTTAATCATTGTATGTTTCGCATATATGTTGGGGGGGTCCAAGGGGGCAGCGCCCCCTGGTAGGGTTTGACCTGCTCGGTCAGGTCGCGGGGTCATGGGGCAGCGCCCCTGCGGGGTTTTCCGGGGGAAGCGCCCACGGAACAAATTTTAGTTGTAGGGATATTTTTAAAGCTTCTTACTATTTCTCTTTGTATTTGATTCATCGTTTAATTATGTTGGTCAATTGCCCAAAATACCATAGTATTTTAAAACTTTTATGGGGGTCAATTGCCTACAAATCCATGTATATAAATAATTGTATTTCTCCTAATTGTTGAATATAGTCCTTATCACCTTCTGCTTAGCATACCAAGCTTTCATCAATGAATCCTTGCATTAAACTTAACTTATATCCTATCTATGAATTATTTTGATTTTAAATATATTTGCTATGAAATACTAACGAAGGATGAAGTAATATGAAAATTTTGAAGTTATAAAGATAATATCCACTTAACATGATGAGAAGTGCATAAGCATCATTAGCAATTATATAAGAAATTCTCTAAGCTCCACCAAGAATCTTAGTATTGGATGCATGTAGTCTCTATTGATATTGACATGTTGGATGATCATAGTACACAAAAACAACCTTCAAATGATTTTTATCTGATTAAGCCATCATTTACTTAATGTTATTTGCAATTTACTAACAATTAATTGCATATTGTGATTATGTCTTCCATGAAAAGATAACATACTCACATAATCCATCAAAAAGTTTTTTTTTTTTTTTTGGAATAAAATTGAGTTATTTGATATACCATTAAAATTTATATTTTGATCTCATTCTTCAACCAATTGGCAGGTACAAATGTAATTAATTTTTCTATATCATTACATATTGGTTGTTGGTATTATTTAATCTTTTAGAAGTGGAACTATATCTCAAAAATAGGCCTCGTTTAAAGAGGTTAAAGATGTGTTTCTCTACCTCAAATGGCTATCAAGCGAAGTAGAACTATATCTCAAAAATATTTTTATGAAAAATGGTATGAAATGTTAAGATATAAATTGAATTTTTTACAGCATTAAAAAAATAGAGTATGTGAAGAAAAATTTCTACTCCTTTACTCATTATTTTAGAGGGGCACATGAAAGACATGCATAAACATTCAAATTCAACAAGAAGCATTTTTAGTTAATTAAATCACAAACTCATGAACTCACACGCATCTACTAATTAGCCTTGAACTTATAATAGGAGTTGATCCAACTAGGCCAAGATAGGCAACTTATTTCAATGTGGGGCTGAAAAAAGTTATTTGAGACACAACTTACTTCATAATTAATTGTGATAAATGTATAAATTTATGTGTAAGAAAATATTAATATATGACACAATATGAAGATCAAATTACTACATGCAATTAAGATAAAATTTATATTGGTTTAAACATCAACGCATGAGTACGATGCAATGATGGAGAAAATTTTGTCACGATTCATCAAGAGCTATATATAAATTACATGAGGATTATGATTAAAGAATATATTTTTAGTTTAAGTGAGTTCTTTGTTTAGGGTCTTCCTAAGTATGTGTCAAGTGGATTGCGCTTGGTGAACTTGAGCCTTCTTTTAAGTAGAATGAGCTTGGTCACAACAATAAAGACGAAGTTCTGATCCTACTTTATTTGGAATGGGATTTTGTTTGCATAAAAAGACAAATTATCTATTTTTTATGGTTCAGCTCGTCTTAAGAATTTTGTTTGATTATTTCTCTTAATTTCCCTTTATCTAAGGTTCTTTATTAATAAGAGTACACATTTTCAATATCTTGGGTCTATTGTTCAGAGTGATGGTGAAATATATGGGGATATTTTAAGTAAAATTCAAGTTGGATGGTCAAAGTGGAGGAATGCATCAGGCCTGTTGTGTGATAGAAAAGCCCCCTCAAACTTAAGGAAAAATTTTATAAGTTGATGGTTAGATCTGCAATGCTATATGGTGAAGAATGATGGCCATTAAAAGAGAACCATAAAATTAAGTGTTGCATAGATGAGGATGCTTAGGTGGGTGAGTTGCTTTAGTCGTAGTGATAGGATACAAAATGAGCATATACGTAAAAATGTTAGAGTAGTTCAAGTGGAAGATAAGATCAGAGTGAGTCGTCTTAGATAGGTTGGCCACATAAAATGGTGCCTTTTGATGACCCAATTAGGAAAGTAGATTTATTATATCTGACTTATGTTAAGAAAGATAAAGGTAGACCTAAAAAGACTTGGTTAGAAAATATTAGAAATGACATTTTTATTATATTTAAATAAGAATTTAACTCTTAACAAGATATAACGGAGAAAAAAAATTCATGTAGCCGACCCCACATAGTGGGATAAAGGCTTGATGTTGTTGTTATTGCCCTTTATCTAAGTTTCTCACTCTTTTGTTGAGAGTGTGCCTTCCCTTGCATGGAAAATATTAATTTCCTTCCTTTTATACTTTATACTCTTTGGATAATTATCTCCTCATTTTGCTAGGTAGCCTTTTCTTTATTATTCTCACCTTTAATGTGCAGGTCAACAAGCAACATAAAGAGCATTAATAAGCACTGTGAGAAGAAATTATTATTTTTAATTAAGAGGAAGAAAGTTAATATTTAGAGTGTCAAAGGAAGAGTTTACATGAAAAGCATTAAGTGGGTAAAAAATTGTCTATGGGTAATGATGATTATTCCAAAGAGGTGAAATGCTAAGCCTTTTTCATTAGAAATAAATGTCACGTCCTGGGATCTATAGTGGAAGAATTTCTTCTTTTTTTCCTCTTTATTTTCTTTTCATTTAACAATTAATGATTAATCATTTACAACTAGATCAATTTAATATCTAGAGCTAATTAATGGCATTACATGAATATAAACAATGAAAAAATATGTTTCACATTACTATAACTAATATTTACATGTTATATCCATAGTCCAAAATAATATATACAATAGTCACATTGGCTATAAAGGAATACATAAACCAAAATCTAGAGTAAACTACACAAGCATCGCTACATATATAGCCTTAAGGTGCATGTTTCTTACTTTTACCTAAAATCATGTAAAATCATATAATGAGTACAAAAGTCCAGCAAATAACTAAATCTTACAACTACAATTAATGTAATAAAAAAGAAATCATATGTTATAAATTATATAAATGAGTTTATATATGCATCAGTATCTATATCGGTTATATATACAAAATGCCGAGTCTATAACATATTACATCTCAATCTATAGCATTAATAATCATAATTTCAGTGCACAATAAAAAATGAACAGTAACAGTGACCATATCAATAATAGTAGTCAGTAACAACAAGTGATATCCTTATTATGTATAAGTATTTGTATTTGTATCAATAATAATAATCTATAACAGTAGCAGTAATCAGTAGTAATATTCTTACGATGTTCGTATAATATCAATATAATGTTAGTTTCAGTGTTAATATAAGTAATCATATCAATAACCATCATTATCAGTGACAAATATTAGTAATCCATATCAGTATCAAAAATTGATATTTTATCATATATTTAGTTGAGGGAATCAGATATCTTACTCCTACACTTATGACTCTCAATCAGTCCCCCCTTAATTCTTATGATTCCTAATTAATGAACTAATTATAACTTCTCTTGAATCACGTGACAGTCATCTCGACTACTTATAACTCTCAATTAATCTTCAGCTCCTTATGACTCCTGTTAGCATACCATATAGATCTTGAGGATATCACATAAGGCTATTATATCATATATGTGATATCAAATAGTACACCCTTTTAGTCACTCAATATCATAGTTCAATGTGTATCAGTCCTTTCAATCATTCTAACACAATATATTTTAGTATTATCATACCAAATCACAATGCATCACTTCAACCCATTTTCAGTATATCTTTGTTGACCTCATTCTTGTATGAGGTCACTCTTAACTCCTCCCTGAGTTCTAGATCCTAAGATCTTCCTAGCTCCTAGCCCTTAGGCTCAATTCGAATCTTAATTCAATCCAAACCCAAAATCCTTAGGCTAAAAACTTAGGTTCTAAAGCCCTTCATAGGTGATTTTTCCACCACCTTGAAACCCAGTCAATCGACATCTGATTCAGGATCTATCAATTGCTTATTGATGTGACATGTCTTTAATGTCAACCCTCTAAATTTGAGCCCATTCTGAGGTCTCTAACCCCAGAAACTTGATTAAAATTCAAAGGCTATAAAACCTTCAAATATTTACAGTCTATGCCACTGGACCTTTTGCCCAGTGGATTTTCACCTTGGAGCTTTCTAAAAAGCCTCCAATCACTTTCAAACCTTTGATCCTGACCCATTGAGTAGTAAACTACATTTTTCTAGACCCATTTCGACCCCTAGTTGACTAGGGGGTCAAAATGACCAAAATACCCCTATGGGGCTCAGT
>NW_021319315.1:6916023-6930503 GCF_001605985.2 Dendrobium catenatum | reverse complement strand
CTAGCCTTAATCGAAAGTTCTCTCTTGTTATCGGGAGGGATAATTAACCATAGGGGTTCACGCCTATGATAAACTAAACCTCATATCATAAAGTCCTTGCAAAATGGGGATGAAATTTATAGCTAGTATCTTATCTAAAATCTAATCTATCTTCTGAAAGTTTTCCCCAAAACCTAAATCTCTTCAAAACTCTCATTGTCGATAAGAAGGCCCAGAGAGGCTGATGTGCGAATTTTTAGAGCCACAATATTCATTTTTTATTTAGCTTCTTTTTCTTGCAATGCAAAGTTATGTAACGAGTAGCATCACTGCAAAAGTTGCAAGAGAGCATCATTTATTTCATTTGAAGACTAGTAGCTTTCAATGAACATTGTAATGCTAAAGGAACATTTTTTAGCTTTTATTTTTGCACATAATTAGAAAATATGGTCTTGTTTATTGATAGTTGCTAGAAGCCATCTTATTGTATTATTTCTTTCAATTAACTTACATCTAAAATTTTCATTTATCTGCTATTATTATGAATGAGAATATTTGATGCGTGAACTTAAATTTGAAGAACCTTTTTTGGTAAATATCCTCAAATATGAAGCTTGTATGCACTTAAATATGTGAGAAGAAAAGGTGGCGGTTAGACATTAAAGGATCCGAGGAGGTTTCATCAGAAAACTGGCATTAAAATCATGCTATTGTTCAAAATAGCTTCTATCAATTTAATTTTCTGCAAACATTTTGTTCTGATGCTAATGTTCCTTATCATGATATTTTTCTGTTCAATCCAAGGCCGCTACTTTCTACTACTTCTGGTGAAATGCTAGATAGGAGTGCATCTCCTCTAGTTAACTTGCATCCTGGGCTACAAGCACCTTACTCACCGTTGGATACTGAAAGTTCTAATTGGAATTACATGAAGATGGCATCCTTCATTGATACTGGTGCTTCAAGAGTGAATCAGTTAATGCCTAGAGTTAATCCTCTTGATACTCAAGCATTGAACAGTTCATCGAACTATCTATGTCCTGCTACAAAAGTTGAAGGTTTGGAGGATTTCTCACATTCAAGGGTAATGTATGATATCTATATTCTACTGTAATGTCACACGTAGAACCTGGAATTTAAACATTTGGAACCTTTTAAATACAGATTGGATTACCATTGCCAAATACTCATGAAGAACAAGCAAACATTTCCAAAGATATTGATTATGAAGAACCTGCAAAAGTATGTTCCCATTAATAGTTTGCTTTTTAGTTACTTATTTTGCTATACGGAGAAGTAACTTTGATCTTATGCTGTTTCTCATCTATTTCATGATTATATTTCATTTTGATTTTGTGCGGAATGTGCTACACTTATTCCATGTCATTTTAAGAATTGGTTCCCCTTTGAAGATTGGTGTTTTGAAGAAGCCGAAGTCAAAACATTGTTCAAGCGTCGCTCAGCAAGCTGAAGAAACCATGGAAACAAAAAAAGACAGACCTTCTAAAGCTATAAGTAGTCGGGTGAGAAACTTTCTTATGTGTTTTGGGAGGTTGGTGCAATTCTACTGTTTCTAATACAAAGTCATTCCTTACCAACATTAGCGCAGATAGGCTAGTCCCTGGCTATTTATTGGAGCCGTATTAGCTTTGCTTTGTTTTATTCCCTTACTAAAATGCTTAGAAAATTTGTCCATGGTTTAACGATGGCAGATATATAGAGCTAAGGTTGCCGAAGCATTTAAGGCCTTGAAAAATGCTCTACCATGTTCTGAAACGGTAAGTTAACTATCGCCAGTAGATTCCAATAGTATATAAAATAGATATTAAATGTTCTATGTGGTTCACAATTAATTTCTTTGTTAAAGATGGAAATAATTTTAGTCAGCTAATCTAACCCAAATGTTATTTGGATGAGTTTTACTGCAATTTGACTTACTTTGAGATAGATGTCTTGTAAGTTTTTTTTTATTAGTCTTTTTTCCATTCATCTCCAGGCAAATTCGACAACAATATAACTAATCCTGATTAAATTTGAATCAAATACCTGACTTCAAATTTTCGTGGTTATGTTGAAAAAAAGCTCTTTGTGGGCTGAAAACTCTTCTGATATAGATATATGTCATGCAAAGTACCAAGTTTATTCTATTTCAATGACTAAGAAGTTTTGTTTCTCAAAATAAGTCATTTCGATGTTAACGTCTCTTTGTACATTCAGTTTTGTTTATGCCAATCTAATTTTTTGTTGTTGTTTCTTTCTGCCTGTTTACAGGGTAATCAGACATCTATGCTAGATAATGTCATAGATTATATCAAGTATTTGAAACTTCGGCTAAAGGTAAGTGACATTTAATGCATTTGTATAATTGAAATCAATCTTAGAAAAATTGTATTACAATTTTTAGTGTTGCCGAGCTGCTGATGGTTTTCATTTTGTTGTACAAGGCGTGTCCTTTTAAATGTCCAAGAATTCATCAAAATGGTTGTCATACATTAAAAACTTGTACATAAGTATGTGTCTGCGATTGATACTTGATGGGATTGGGAATTCTAATAAAGTTAAATCAGAGCAATAGATATTGTTTCCTATACTCGAGTGGTATTTAAACATAGATAGTATCAATTTAGAGCGAAAGATGATGACATTACTAATTAAGAGATACCATTCATCTTTGCAATGAATCAATTGTTTTGTTAGTTACCATAAGTTTATTGATATAATGGGTGGCTCTTTAAAAAAATTTTATGCCATGTGGATATATGATTTCAAAATTAAGAGAATATTTTCCTAAAAAACATGTATTACTATGAGCTCTTTAGCATGAAATTTCTAGCTTGATATCTTCAATCTCCTTTTTAGTTTTTATAATCTGTTTTTACGGCGATAATTTTTGTCACTCTAAAAGTATTTCTAACACTAATCAAGCCTCCATTATATGTCTTAAAGCCCTATTCATAAGTCATCAAGTCTAATACGTATTTCATCTAGACTTGGGAGTTGTTTGGTTTGTTGAAAAAAAAAAAAAAACCAAAGAATGTAATGTAAAAGAAATCTAGCGTATTTGAAGTGTTTGAAGTTGTTTTGTCTAGGGTAAAAGGAATGCCTTTTTTTTATTGGCTTGACGTAAAATGAATGTAACGTAAAGTAAAATGATGGTGGTGGTAGGTAAAAGCGGTTGAGGGTGGCCAGTATTCGCTGTAGGCAGCCACTCCTAGTGGCGGTGGTCGTTGACGGTTGGCATCTACTATCAATGGTAGCAATAGTTGGCGGTGAGCAACTGCGATGGTTGGTTGCGATAGCCGATGGTTAGTGGTAGTGAGCGACGATGATGGTCGATGGTTGGCAAGAGGCTGATAGTTGGAGGGTAGCGACATGATGGATTGACCAATTTGATTGGGAGGGAATTATGAAGTTTTCTAATCAAGAGGGAGTTGTTTAGGAAGTTTCTTAATCAAAGGAGATTAATTAGGATATGTTTCCTAATTGAAAATAGCATATTTAGGGGCTGATTTGGGGATTGATTTAGAGGGGATTAATTAGGAAAGGTTTCCTAACTGAAGATGAAAGATTTGGGGGAGGGTTTTCCTAGGGTTAAGGGGATGTGTTGTTTGCTGAATTTAGATTGTTCTTAGGGTGTTTGGGCTCTAGCTTGTTGCTAGAGATTCGGGCAAGCTGGATCTTCCTCTTCAATTGAAGATCCACTTGTATCTTGTCTTTTCTTTCATAAAACTTTCAATAAAAAATATTCTTGTGTGTTTTATTCCTAGTTTTCTTGTCATTGGTTTTTTGACATTGCTAAAATCATATTTCAGCCAAGACTTTACCTAAAATTCTGCAAGCACTTCCTATCACAACGATTGAAAGTTGGGTGGTGGTCGACGTTGGTCAGTGGCATCAGGCAGCGATAACATAGTTTGCTTGCGGGAAATTTTTTTTTTTGGGAAAACTGAACTCGTTTATAATACTTAAAAGACGAACTAGGGAGTGAAAAAGGAATTTACTAAAATTTTACATTGCATTCTTTTTTCATCATATCAAACACTCAAATTTCCTTTTGTAGTGCATTCTTTTTATCCTTCATTCATTTTTCAACAAATCAATTAGCCCCAAAAAATGAAATATTCTGAATAAATTGATTCAAATAAGTAGATATTCTAGTGAAATTGATATTACATTCTAATTTGATTTTACTATGCTTAAATCTATTATTCTAAGGATAAGCTTTCTTTGATAAAAGAGTGATGAAAGGCTTCTATTAGTGTTTAAATGAGAATGTTACACACCACTCTTTCATTGTGTATGTTTGTGGGTGATTCTAAGCGTTATCGAGCTCAACAGTTGAATAGAAAGCAAGTTGAGCTCAATTCAATTATCCGTCAAAAGTTGGCTATTAGCAAATATAAAGGTTGATTTACAACTCTAACGTTCATTGCAAATTTAATTGAGCTCTTCCTCTTAACTAATTGCAGATTAACCAGCAATTTAATATATATTTTTTGTATTTTTATCAAAATTCAAACATACGATGCAATCTTCACACTCACTGTTGATAGAATTGCCACGTTAGTTAGCTTAATGATCATGCACTTTGTGCGCTTGATGTACTCGTTACTTCATTTCTGGCGTTCATTCTTTTCATCCATCTTTTCTCTCTCTTTTTTTTTAATCCTCTTTATGCACGTATTCTATCAATCAGATGGAAAAGGATGTTGGATAATTTGTTGAAAGAAAATAACTCTATCAAGCAACATGTAATCTGTATCTGAAATGTTTTCTCTTTGCTGTTATGAGGCTATGCTTTAATTCTAATTCAGGTCAAATGGCAGGTATTGAGTCAAACCAGATTGAATGGTGAAGCCTCGGCTCATTCTTTTGTTGATATTGAGGTGCTTTATGTCCCCATTCCCATTCTTAAGTCTGTGTATTTATTGTATAATATACTTTTTTTGACTTTGTTCTGTTAATTATTTTATTACCGTATCATTTATGAAACATTCTATTGCTGTAAGCTGTTAAGTTAGTGCTTTGTTTCTTTCCTTCACTATAGCTGAACAACTATTCAGCACTGGTTTTTTTGTATCCTTTTGTTCTACCTAAGGTAATTGTGTTTATAGGATGCTGTCTTATCCAACTATATTCTATTTATTCTTTAATATGAGATTATGCCATAAGCTAATTATTATGATGTTATCCTTATGGGGCATTTCTTGCAGATACAAAGCATGTTTTAAAAACATGATCATTTAGTTTTTAATCATTTTGCGCATGAAAATAGAATAATTCTATTTTTAGAATGTAAGGCCAATGCTAATTTATATTTACATTCTACGAAATGATAGAGTTAGCTAGCCAATTTTTACATTTTTTCGGAAACATATTTTCTAAATTATAGCAATTGAATAAGCCCAAAGTGAAATTGCAAGCATTAATTGCTTATTATTGTTCCTTTACTGATTTCCAAAATCATCATCATATTGCAGACGTGGTGTCATTGAAGGATTACGTACATTACACTTGTAATTAATTGTAATTGTCTTAGATAATCTATTTTTTAGGTCAGTGTTACTCTGTTTAGATCTATGCTCTTAACAGATAAATGATGTTTTTTTCATCATTATATTTAATATTTTCTACAGCTGTGAGAATTTTAAGAATGATGAAGCCTTTTTTTTTGGTAGGGTTTTGGTCACTACTTACTCCATCCTCAGGCATGCTTTGAACCTCTTGAGGAAATGGTTGGACATCTTCTGAAGTCAAACCCACAGGTGGCCAATGAGCTGCTCGAACACAAAGGCTTCGCCATTGTGCCCATGGATTCTGCCTACGCTATTCTTCAGACTAGCTTGAACCCTTGTTCCAATTCCTGCCAGTGATGATCAAATTTTGCGTACAATAAGATTTTTTTTAGGCCATTTCATAGCCTTATACATCGTAGTTATCGACTTTTTCTGGTTCGCTTGAGCTGCATGCTTGATGTTGACGTAGCTATGGTTTTCCTTCGCACTTGATGCTCTTTCAATGAAATATTCGATTTAGACATAAGGAACAGTATTGTTTTCGAGTAAAAGTTTTTTTCCTTTGCTTACGTGCAACCCTGCCTTATGGCCCAACAGCACCCATGCATGCATATTACTGATTGACCTGCATAATTTATTTCTAGAAGCAATCAGGTTTTTTACCATGAGTTTTTTACTTAATGCTGATTCGCTACTTAGCTATATGGTTAGTAGAATAAGACAGAGGAGCCTTTTCAACTGTTAATAGCATTTCTGTCCGTTCTGTATGAAAGTTGCTTGTTTTCTGTTGCTAACGATCTTGCAGTTTTTTAATGCGTAGTGTGGATTGCATAAATAGTGGTGAATTAAGAGACCAATGGAGTAACTCGTTCTCCCTGCTCATTCTGATATTGCGTTTGTTTAAAATATTTTGTTTATTTTCATATTGTTGTCGATGAGTAAAGACATTGAAATGCCATTAATGGTATTAGTCAATTTCAGGTTTCTGTATTTCTTTTGTTAGGGAAAGTTCTAATTTAACTGCTTGGATTAGAATCCATAAAAAACTAAAATTCATTCCGGATGAAATAAGGGAAATATTTGCCTTAAAAGCAATTCAAAAGTTGAAAAAAAAAGGGAAATATTTGCCTTAAATTAGGGATGTTCATTCTAATTTTCTAACAATTGGCTTTTTGGTTTCAACAAAATTTTTTCACTTGATGGATTATGCATTTTGAATGTGTCAATATTTTGGGAATCATTATTGAATTTTAAAGATTTAATTTAATTTTAATTTTTTTTTAATGTATAGCTTGAATTATTTGATTTATATCTTAATTTATTATCTCTTTAGGAAGTATGTGACAATAAAAAAGTTAATTTCTACAATAGCTTTCAGAAAAATTATTTTTCTAAATAATCATTTTAATAAAAAGTTGTAGCCGGTGCATCAAGTCAATGCACTTCTAAGTGATTTATAACAATGACCTAGATAACTATTCTTTGTGGGAATAATAACCCCTTGTAATGAGAGGGTCATGTTTATATGAGAGAGATCAAGATCTATTAATGTGTTTATTTGAAGATTAATCATTCTTATTTGTTATTTAAAGCTTATTGCTATTAAAATTTACTCTAAATATTATTTAATAATGTGAAAATTAATAGAAAAAAATTGTTTGTTTATATATTATATTATAATTATTTTATATTATTTATTTATTTTAAATTCTTATTATATCATGATGAAATTATAAAAGGAAATATCGCACGTGTTATCCTAAATTTTAAAAAGTTTCCGTTATGACCCATAAATACCGCACAAGCTCAAGCGAACTTCTCTCAAATTCTTCTGCTTGCTCTGCTCCGCCGCTGCTGTAGAGAAAAGGAAATCGCCATGGGACGTGCAAAGCTTAAGCTCATTTATCAAGAGAACTTTCGCACTCGGATCAAAACCTACACGACGAGGATGAAAGGGTTAAAGAAGAAGGCCAATGAGCTCTCGGTCCTCTGCGGCGTCGATGTTCTTCTGGCTTCGTTTTCCCCAGAACTGAACACCTTAGAGCTCTGGCCGGAGGACACAATCGAATTCAGCCGTATCAGGGAACGTTTTCTCAGCTTTAGGATGAAGAAGATCTGCAGTTGCGATCATGAAGGAAATGGCATCACAGAACAGCAAATCTCGCAGAGAACGACGCCTGCTTCGCTTTCTTTGTCTTCGTTCCATGAAGATAAAGCAGCCATGGAAATCAAATTACAAGAGGTGCGCGAGAGGCTAGAGTTCCTCCAACGTCAACGTCAAGAGGAAGCAGAGCGACTTCAGGCGCAGTACGAGGCTTCCAAGGCTTTGCAACAGATCCAGGATCTTCACCGTCGCCAACAATCTTTTTCATTTCCCGGATGTCTTCCTCCTCATATTACTGCTGATTTCGAGATTCCACTGCAACCGGAACTTTTCCCTCATCAAAAACTTTCTCCTTTTGCCCAATTTCTTCCTCTTCATGTACAGCCTTCTCCATTTGCCCAAGATCTTTTTCCTCGGCATGATTTCAATAAACCTCTGCAGCAGGATTTTCATCCACACGAGCAAGCTTCACTATTTTCCCATTCTCTTCTTCCTCATGAGCAACCTCTGCTAGTTCCCCTATTTCTTTCTCCTCATGAACAACCCCTTTCAATTTCCCTATCACTTTCTGATCAGGAACAACCGTCTCCACTTTCCAAATCTACTCCCCCTCATCGTGATGCTGATTTCAATAGAGAGGATGCACCAGCTTCCCTGCTGCCTTTTGACTCCCCTTTGTGGAGCAACTATGAGTGCTTGAGTTGGTGTGACAACCTTCTTCTGGATTATGAGACCGAATTATGAATTCAGCTTCTACAGCTTTGTTGATGTCCTTTTTTTTTTTTTCTTTTTCTTTTTTCTTCTTTTATGCAAATCTATTGTATAAACTGAATGCTTTAGGTTTTCCAAGACAATAAATAATAAATCTTTGATGATTTAGTGTAAATGATGGTTCTATTAGAATGTTAACATACTAATTCAATGCAACTTTTGTGATTTTTTCTCCTATAGTAAATCGAAGGATATAATTATGGCTTAGCATCCAATATGTTAAATAAAAGATGATCATCATTGACAACAACAAATGCTTCATTTTTGCCAGCTTGGTGTAAAAATTAGGCTTGAGGCGTTAGACAACATCTTTGATTCATTTTCTTACTTATTGGGTTAGATTTAGAAATGGATTAGAGATAAAGATTGATCGCCAATGTCACTGAAAGTTTGCAATTACCAAGGACTTCATTGATGTTCCACTTGACATCCCAAATAATCTTCATAGTTCATACTTTCATGATAAATGTACCATACTACATAGATAATTTTATAAAGGAGACATTTGATTTTGAAAATATGTGATTCCATTATCTATTAAGGGGTATCAATATCCCGAAAGTTTGATTGTTGGATCAAAATGCATATTATTGTAGGATAATTGCCTATTTAAATACTTGTATTCTTTAATAAATTTAATAAGAAATCTCTTCCCAAAACTTTTTTATGATCTTTCGAAATGCATTATTAATAAATTTAATTAGAAATCTCTTCCCAATAATCCATAACAGCAACTTTTTACTACAGCAAAAAATGAATATTAGCTTCCTGTTGGTTGCAGCTACAGTAATCGGCACTTTACCAAAGCCACTAATTACACTTGTTTTGTTGCTGCTTTGTACTGATTACTACCTATGTTGGTTCAAGGGATCCCTATGTGCTACTTTATGGAAATAATAAACTCATATTGCTTTTTGAAGAAGACGTAGATCTTTTGGGAAATAATAAAAGTATTGTGAACATAAAGTTAGAATTTCATTTTTAATGGCAAAAGCGTGTCAAAGAAATCTTGAAATCATTAATCAAAGCTGCTGTGGTGTGGCGAATATCACTGATTATACCTCAAGGTTTTTGTTTAAGTTTATCGTTGCAAAAAAGATATTCAAAATAAATTACCATGTTCTATATATGCTTTTTGAAGAAGACGTAGGTCTTTTGGGAATAGATTTCTTGAAATATATTAAAAATCAGATCAATGATGGAGTTTTCAAGAAGATATGTGTATTAGGATTAGCATAATCAACTTTGAGTCCAAGATACTTCTATTATTTTATTTGTGTATTAAAGGTAAAAACTCTTAAAAATCTAATTTTTCTTTTTAAAACTAAAAAAATTTAGTCAAGTTTGAGCTTTTTAAATGACCCCAAGCCTAAAATTTTGCTAATGATCTAAGTATGAGCTGAAGTTTAGCTCATCTTAATAAGAATTAAATGTGCTTAGCTCAATTAGGCGAATGCTTGACTCGATTTGACTAAATTTGAGCTCAACCTAAACCCTTATACGATCATCAATTATAATTAATCTTGATTCGATTGCTTAATTTTTAGAATTAAATTAGGCAGCATAATTAAACTTTGTACTATATGAAAACAATCATAAAATATGAATAGATCAAATTTAACTATTTAAATTTTACTAATTTAAGTTACTAAATGTGGGCTCCGAAAATTCGGCCCCGGCCTCCCCGCTCGCTTTTCTTTTATTTGGCGAGGGAGTTTTAACGGAATAAGTTCCGGGGTAAATTTTAGAAGTCAGATGGGTTTGTAGATAAGACACTACCCAGAGATTTCGCCCTCATTTTGTGAGAACTTTATGATCTGAGTTCTGGTTTCCTATAGGCGCAAGCCCCTATAGTTAATTACCCCTCCCAATAATGAGAGAGAATTTTCGATTAAGGTTAGTCGTCAATCAGATACGTAGAATATACGTGTTATCTGGCATATAGTAGCATAAATGGGTTTAGGTATTTGAAAAGTTTGGATATTTGGAAATTTGGGTTGAAATATTTGGGGAGTTGATGATTTGGATGTTTGGAAAATGGTTGGGAATTGAAGGGTTTGATATTTAAAATAAGAAATTTCACCATCTTTCACTTAAAGCGGATGGTGGGGGAATGGATGATGGATCCGATCAAGATCCCATGATTTGGTCATCTCGGGCAATCGTGGTCTCTGGTCTACTTAGTTAGAGGAGGTAGTCGACCCAACCTGACAGAAGGATCCTTGTCGGCAGCCATGGGTTGCTTCGTCTAAGGGGACCTTGTAAACCTGGGATGGGTATTTGACTAAGGGGACAAATTTAAATCCATATTAGCTAACAGAGGGCTTTGTGCCCTATCAATTATATCATATTGATTCATATCTCAAGGATTTGATGCCAATAAGGAACGTAACGGTGCTGGCAATAACCGGTATTTCGTGGTGCCATTTGGCGGTAAAACCACTCGGTTCAGAGGGCCCTGGGTCATAACCGTTTACCTGCAGTGCCATTTGGCGGCGAAACTATCGGTTAGAGGACGCGTACCACGTCCTTACTGGCCGGAGATTGTTTGAGAATGGATCCTAGTGATATTTTCGACTAGACATTAGCTCTTCGTGAGCTGAAGTAGTTTTTGATTTGTCCACCCCGGCAAACTATTGCGGAGGGTGGATGGATTTTGCTTTGAGTGTTTGATAGTTGAATTTCAAATTTAAATATCTTTGGATTTTGGATTTTTGGAATTTTGGATTTTTGTGAGTATTTGGGTGGAGTTTGAAAGACATTTGAAATGTTTAGAATGGATCCCTCCGATTGAGATTTGTATTAAACACGGCTATCATCGGAGTGTTTGGGGGCATTTCCATTTTCTGGATTGAACCTTGTCGACTTTGTCTACTGGTCGACAGAGGATTAGGTTTCATTGGGTTTTATGCCTTTATTAGTTAATTCTCTTGATTATAGGCCTTGAAGGACTAATATGAATGTATTAAAACAAATACACTGGTCGCCACAACTAGGTATTTATTTAAAGGTTCGAACCCTGCCTACTTCTATTGATCCGTATATAATGATCGAGTTCGAACTTGAATTCACTTATTGACCCGCGCAGCATCCCTAGACATCACATGTGTACCAATAACATGCTCGCCGAGGCCCATGCAGGTGTTTGGGGCATTTTCATTTGTAGCTTGAACCTTATCGACTCTGTCTGACTATCGACAGAGGATCGGGCTTTGTAGGCTTTATGCCCTTGATAGTGAATTCTCATTGTCATAGGCCTTGAAGGCCTAATATGAATGTTTTAAGACAAATATGACGGTCACCACAACTGTATATTTATTTGTTGGTTCGAACTCTGTCGACTTCTATTGACCCGTATAGAATGATCGGTTTCGAACTTGAATTCACTTGTCGGCCCACACAGTATCCCTAGACGTCACGTGTGTACCAATAACATGCTCACCGGGGTCCATGCAGGTTTTCATTGCATTTACCTATTGTGTACCTATGTGTATACAAACTATAGTGCACGTGCAAGGGTAATTTAAAGTATTTGTAAATGCCTTTGATCCTCTTGCATAGAAGTTGCGGATCCGGTGGCGTTTTGTAGCAGCTTCTAGATTGAGTTGTCTGCTTTTTTGTATAGATAGACTGTCGTGCACTACATATTGCTTTCTGCAATTGGATTGTAGTGCACTAACTAATCTCCTATTTTTCGGTTTATTGATACTTGCATTCATTATAGTTTTTTTGCATTCGTTCATAGATAGTATGCAAAATTCATAGCGGGGCTCCAATAGAAGCTCGTGGGAGCTTGTATCTGTCGTATTCTTCATGCACTTTGTTGTGGTTTTTAGCTCATATAGTACATCCGTCACTGTTATAAGTAGGTAGCTAGATGTATTCCTTCACAGATTGAAATTGACTTCAAGATACTGCATTTACTGAAGTCTTTCTGCATCTGCCCATAAGTAGCATGTGGCACGTACATCTGTCTTTGTAAAGAGCTTGTATGTATTGCAGATCTTTTGATGTTATATATGAGCCTTCACATTTATCACAGTTCTTATATATATTTGTCTGTAGATAGTGTATTGTGTATATGAAGGGTCTTCTACAACAACTTGAAGGAGTTTGTATTTATTGTATTCCACTGGCCTTTGCTTGCATGATCAACATAAATTTGCACATCAACTATCATCATTGGTAGGAAATTTAACTGTTAGGGATTTTGTATAATTCACTTGCAGCCAAACTATATCTTCCCTTTGATTTTCTTTGCTTGCTGTGTTCAATGCATCTGTTTGTAATAGATTCATAGTTCTCGCTTACATTTGAACTACAAGGTATTACTACGTCCACTTTGGTGAGTCAAAATCTCTTGTAGGTGTTAGAAGCATTCGTTCTTCCTTATGTTATAATGGACTGTATGAACACCCCGACACTCGTGGCATGCTTTTTGTAGATTTGTTCAAGCCAATCAATTTGTATGAACCTTTGCTATCATTCTTGAGTGAATGATACTAGAGATCACACGACCTTCATTTCCTTTGAACACAGCTTTTAGTCTACGAGGGACTTATATGTGGATGACAATTTCAGCACATTTTGTATCAATTGTTTAACATTGTGTTCAACACAAATCTCCTATTCATATGAATGGATAATATCTTATAAATCAATTGATTCATGAGTCCCACATATATCCATTTACATCTCGATGATAATTTCAAAATTCAATGTTCAAATGAAATTCCTCTCTTTTTTTATTGTGTTTTCATTTTAGGAGAGATTTTGGTGCAAAATCATCATTCAATGATCATTCTAATCAAGTTTACATCAAATCTTTATTCATCTCTTCAAGCTTGAGATTTGGTCCACTTGATGCTCAAATCAATATTTTCTGTAGTCCAAGTTCTTATATTTGGTTCAAACCAAATTGAAGTCTAAAAAAGCTTGCAAGCCTTCATCACTTGATTCAAGTCTAGGTTCATGAATCTCTTATTGAGCTCATTTGAGTTCAAGCTCTTTGTTCTATTGTTCAAGTCCAAATTAAGACTTCTTGTACCAAGTTCATTGTTCAACTCATTCGAGTTCAAATAGGTCTCCTTCTTTTGTTCAAATCCTTCCTCCATATGGTCCAACTTGCTTGAGTTCAAATGTCCAAGATCATGTTCAAGTTCTTTGTTCTTCTCATTTGATTTTCAAATCAAATGTAAGTTTGAATTTTATACTTTCAAATTTATTTGAATTTAAGTTCATTTATGTCCATTTCATTCAAGTCCACAAATCCTAAATTGTTCCAAGTCCTTATCCTTTTGGACAAAATTTTGACAGCCTCCCGGAGTCTCCCCAGTTTAGGGGAAAAAACCAAGAGGCTGCCTACCCGCCACGTCAACAAAGACTTGCACGATTGATGTTTGTGAGGCACCGCAGCGGTGATTTTTGTTTTTCATCCACCATGCCAACAAAGGCGTGCATGGGGTTTTAAAAAGATTTTTTTTTTAAAAAGGCAGTTTGCTTTCCCCCCGCTCAGGGGTACTTATGAGTGACCCTGTTTCGCCGTAGGTGCCGCACCGGGGTTCCATCCCACCACGCACAACAAAGGCGTGCATGAGATGATTTTCCGGTCTACCACGAACATTGAAGTAGGGTTTGAGTTAAGGTGATTACTTGCCCCGTCGTAGGCGTCGGACCGGGGTCCCATCCCACCACGCGAAACAAAGGCGTGCATGAGTGGTTTTCCGGTCCGCCGCTAACTTCGAGAGCGAGAATCTAAGTTTTAGAAAAATTCGTACCTTAACGGGGTTGTCGGTGTTGGCACGTGGATCAAGGTGAGAGCAAATAACCATAATTACTTATTTTATTTATAATTAATTAACTAATTATAATTAATTAATAATAATTAGTTATAATCAAAATTATATAGTTATAAATAATTACTCATAATTATTTAAACAATTATAATTAAAAATTTATTATAATTATAATTAATAATTATAACTAATTAAAAATAAATTATAATTAATAATTAATTAATATTAATTATAATTAATAATTAATTATAAATACATAAAAAAATAATAATAATGATTAATTATAATTAGTATTGCCAATCATAATTAATCATT
>NW_021319315.1:6912694-6914883 GCF_001605985.2 Dendrobium catenatum | reverse complement strand
TAAGGGTTCGCGCTCTCTCTCTCTCTCTCTCTCTCTCTCTCTCTCTCTCTCTCTCTGAGATCGGGAAATCATCAGGAGGTATGTCGCCGACTTCAGTGGAGATCGAGATGGGGTCGGAGGTTTGGGTGGAGTTCTGGCGTGGGAAGTGGACGAGCGATGGGGGAGAGTCTTGGTCGTGCGTGGGAGCATAGCAGCCAATGGAAGGGGCTATGGGAGTCGAGAGCAGCAGTATGGAGGCATCTTCCCTTCCTTTTTAACGATGAGACGTAGCGTCGTTTTGGACAACGGTCACATGATTTGAGCATATCTTACGGAGAAGTGACTGGAGCGGCGCCGATCTACAGGATTTCAGCGGTATTTGCAGGATTCGCTTAGGTATTTCGATGGTTCCGAGGTATCGAGCTGGATTTCAAGGATTTACGGTAGAGTGCAGGTATGCATTTCATTTTCATCATTTTTTTGGGTATTATACAGAGGTCAACACTAAACTTCAACAGCAGGGATTTTAAATTTAGCAGGTCGTGCAATACGATTAGTTATAACCCATGATAAAATTTTCTCATTTAATTAAATATTTTAATTAATTTTTTATTGAATAGTTCGTACACAAAGATCAAGATCGTATTGTATGAGTTTTGAAAAAAATTTAATATATTTAATTTCACTCCCCTTTAGGTGTATATGCATGATTGCTTAGCCAATATATAACTATTACAAAAATTGACTCAAGAAAAATAAAATTCATACTCTTTCGAATAATGACTAACCCATGCAACACTTTCTTGAGCTATATTTTTTTTACTATATTTGTATATGCTAAACTAAAAATGTTAGTAATACATAGAAAAAATATATATGATATGTATAAAATAGGGATAAGTAAATAAAAATACAATAATCTTTGTAATTATCAAAACATATGGCCGGGTTCCCGATTATAACAATATCTAATTATATAAAGCTTATAAAATGTATGAGAAATTAGCACCATAAATGTATGGTGCTGAAACTCGATCACTATGAATTAGGTTGTTAAACCTAAGCTTATGTCCCAGCGGCTAACCAAGAGGGGGGGTTGAATTGGTAATTAAAAATTAATCCTTTTTTTATTTTTTAAACCAAAAAATAAACTTTAATGAGTTTTGTAGAAATAGATTTTTCAACCACAAATTAGAAATAAAAATCACAAATAAAACGCAACGAAAAATAAAAGACACAAGATTTATAGTGGTTCGGTCAAACTTGACATACATCCACTCCCCGGAGGCACCCTCTGAGTATTGCACTAATACCACTAGCGACTCTCCTTTTGCACCCACAACAAGGCGGAGAAGCCTTTACAGACACTCTTTCCATCACTACCCAGTGTGGCAGAGAACCATCGTCCTTTTACACTATCCCCAGTATTGGCAGAGAACCGTCATCCTTTTACACTATCCACAGTGTTGGAAGAGAACCGTCATCCTTTTACACTCTCCAGGTGTAGGCAGGGAACCCTTCAGCTGTTCACACTCTTCAAGTGTGGGCAGAGAACCCTTAGACTGTTCACACTCTTCAAGTGTGGGTAGAGAACTCTTTGGCTGTTCACACTCTCCAAGTGTGGGCAGAGAACCATTCGGTTGTTCACACTCTCCAAGTGTCAGCAGAGAACCGAATCTCCTTGATAGATCTTCTCACAAGAAATCTAGAAGGAAGAAAGAAAAGAGTGAAGTAATCTCAAATCAACAAGTAGAGATTCTTACCTTTGAATACCAAGTGAAGCCTTCACGCTCCAGTAGTAGGAATCCTCCTTCGAACACTCTCTTACACTCTCTCCTTGACTCTTCTTTCAATAGGCACGAAGATCAGTGGACAAAAAGATTAAGTGGCAGTTTAGTTTGGACTTTATATAGGAGAGACAAGAAAAATCGTCCAAAAACTGCAAATTTTCAAGTCGATACGCATTGGATCGTCCCGTACGATCGTGGATCGTTCTGGATGATTTTACTTAAATGCGTTGGAAACGAACCAAATGTATATGGTTATGAAATGACTTCGTACACACACATCATCCGGTACTAACTAGGTTCGTCCGGTACGAACGGATATTCCATAGGTTGGTTCCTAAAAATTGCAGAACATCACTAAAATTTCAGAGTCGGTTCACTTCGTCCTGGGACGAATTATAGGTTCGTCCGGACAAAATTTTT
>NW_021319315.1:6894782-6909084 GCF_001605985.2 Dendrobium catenatum | reverse complement strand
CGGGTCGGGTCGGGTTGACCCGGCGGGTTACCGGGTCAACCCGAAAACCCGTTTAATTAAAAAAAAAAAAACGTTTCTGTACAAATGAGTTCCCCAATGCTCATTTGATGGATTCCTCAGCCACTCCATGACAAGCTGTCAACTCCATATCCTTTCTCCGCCCAATGAGATCATTTTTAGTCAAGGATCTGTTTCACGTGCTCCGGCCTCCGTGCAGCTCAAGGCTCAAGCTGCTGCTTCTGACGCTGCTCCCTCCTGCAGTCTTGCTTTGCGTGTTTTACAAGATGAAGGAAAGTATCAACACCAGAGCACGTTTGTCAAATTTGAAAAAAAAAAAAATTTTTGAAGAATGCTGCTGGGTCGCGGGTCGGGTCGGGTCAACCCGGCAACCCGGCCGGGTCGGGTCCGGGTTGAAATATCTGACCCGTTTGTAAAAACGGGTCGGGTTCGGGTTGACCCGTTTAGATACGAGTCGGGTCGGGTTCGACCCGAACCCGGCGGGTTGACCCGAATTGACACCCCTATCGAAAACTCAATTCAATTCAAGAACTACAGCAAGTCCAACAACTTTATATATGGGAGAAAATTTTGAATGAGAGAATTCACCAAATTGAAGAAAATTTAGACTCCATTCATAGAATTAAGTAGCCACACTTATTTTACATTTGAAGGAATTATGCATCTAGCATGCATGTAAAATTGAAACTGAAATTAAAAAATCATTAAATGTTTTTTTGTTATATCTTAAATTGTCTGTGCATAGAACTTTCATATGACTTCTATGGATGCTCGGGGCACTGGAGAAGACCAAAAATTTATTCTAATGATTGTACATAGAATGGTGAAAAGTTGGTAGAATTGCAAATTCCATATTTAAGCGAAAAAACATGGCTACCATACTGAGCAAAATAAGTTACAATACTTGAGTTGACCACCCATACTGCAACTCCACACAGTTCACTAAATAACCAGTGACAAGAGTAAGATGCCAGAGACCCCCTCAAGGTATTAGATCAGAATCGTATGTCAATATGCTCAGCTTGAAACTTTTGAAATTTGATGAATTGATCTAATGATACTCATTAAACAAGCCAGGCATAATGTTTTTGTTTTTATAAATTAATTCATAAGTTATCAACAATAGTGGGCATAGTCTCATGATAAAAATAATCTCAAGAACAATATATGGAATTATATGATATAGGGTTGGATTTGGATTTATGAGATGGAAAAAGAAAAGAATCCAAGGAATTATAGGAGGTTAATGAAAAAAAGTCAGATCAGAAAAATTGAAAATTGGATTAATGCTATAATGCCCCATACTTTAATTTATAGGTATTAATTCAATATGTTGCAAAATTTTAAATAACCTGCTTTTTTTTTTTAATATCTTGAAGGTTTTTGAAAAAAGACCTTTCTGAATTTAAATGCACAATTACTTTATACTATTAGGTTTAAACTTTTTTTATGTCCTATTCTCATTAACAAAAAAAAACTTACAGTAGTTAGCTTTTTGTGAATATTCTCATGTATTTCATGCAAATAGATACAAGGTAAGTAATAAAAATGATATGAAACTTATGTATGACCTGCAGAATACTAACAATGACTTGCAACTGATTCTTAGAAAATGAGATGATAATGGAATTGAATGACAAATTACAGGAATATGTTGTGTCTATCTGGGCAAACAGCCTTAAAAAATCTGGTTTAAATATAAATTGTGATAAATTATATATCTTTAGAATAGTCAGATAAAGAGCATTATATTTTAGGTTTGCTTTAGGGCATTTATAATCATCGAATTCCTTAAAATATTAATGCTAACTAATTCTTTTTAGAAGTTTTTTTTTTTTGTTTATGAATCTATATGTCACTAAATCAAGAACCAAAGATGTTTATTATTAATTTGGTCATTCATCACATCAATAATATCAACAGATAATTCATCCAAAATTAAATATTTTGATTGTTTAATAAATTCATGTACTATAGTATATATGATTGATTCAGTTTTTCATTTAAGGATGGACTAGATTTCTATTGTAAATTTTGGTCTATATATTATCTCATTCTAACTTTGCTTTCAAACTTCAATTAAAACTCTTCTTTAAGTATACGTTCAGGTTCTTAAATAGCTTTCTAAAGTAAGTGCAACTTTAGATGCAACATCAAATGCGAATCAATTGATGAATCTAATATATCTTCTAGAGAATATTTATAAATTACAGTTATTTCAATAAGATTATATTCAACTATACTTGATTCTTCCATTATTGTATTTTCAATTGGATTTTAATGAGATGTTTATAAATTTTCCTCGGAAGTAATCACATTTTCAACAATCTTACTAGGATAGTAGTTGTAATGTTCAGGTGCTCATATTCAATATTTTTGGTGAATTTTTTTATCCTAATTAATTTTTAATTTCTAACTTAAGATTTTAAGTGAAACAAATAATAGTAACAAAATAATCTAAAGCAAAATAATATATAGGTACAAGACCGCTAAGCCTTGCATAATCTCAAGCACATTATATTTATTTTATTTAAAATTTTTAGATTGATAATATAGTTGATCCCCATATTTATCAAATAACAAGTATTAACTTGTCCCATGTTTCATATCAACTCATAACGACTTAGTGGAAACCCTTTACCAAAATGATTTAGCATGCTCATTAATTTTAATTTGACACATTCAACTCTTTGAGAATCCGGCATATTGTACTTTTAAAAGAAATTTTCTGAATTTTTTTATCTAATTTGACGACAACAACAATAATATCAAGTCTTTATCTTATTATGTGAGGTTGATTACATGAATTCTAGATCTCCATTTTGTCCTATTTGAAAATTTCGAAAATCATACTTATCATCGAATGTAGGAATATAATTTTAAACCTCATGGTAATCATGTCGTAATTGTCTAGAATTAGCTTATAAGATTTGGTTTAAATTATATTTGGGATTCAGAATTATGTCTGATGCTACTATCTTTAAGCATACACTGCAAAATGTGCCATATTTTTGTTTGTAAAACCCCTAAAATCTGTTGTATTTTTTAATATACACACTTAGCACCTTGAAATGTGTATAAATCGGATTTATCCCCTTCTCAATTACTTCTTTTCATGAATAATTAAGAATTATAAACAGATACTTCTTAAAATGCTTGGAACATAGATATAGTATCATCAACTTCAAGCCTGTTCTTGAAATAAAATAATTCTTCTTTTTGTATATGATGCACATCATTTTTGTATGTGATAGACAGTGATCTACTGATCTGTTTAGGGACCGAGCTATAAAACAGATCTGTATTGTAGCGGTATAGTTGGGCAATAAAGGTAAACTAAACAGTTATATATTGTAAGTTCTAAAGCTGATTGCCTATTAAAAATATTTAGCATGGTATAGAGAACTGCTGCAATTAGGAAGGTTGAACAATATTTGGATCTATTTGTTTGCAACTGAGGAAATTATCTCAACAGCTTCTTGATGTCTGAAATGTTATTTTTAGCTAAACTTTCCATTTGAACTGATAAATGAAATATTATGAACTTATGATGTAGACAAGGGGGGTGATTTTTGGAAATGTAAACTTGCGGGTTTCATGGAAAAGCTTGCGAGCTTTGTCCGTCTTCTTTCTCATCCCCTCCGGAAATCTTGCGAGCTCTTTTCAACCTTTCGTCTTGGCTTCTAACCTCTTTCGTCTCTCTGCAAGTGCCACTCCACTTGTGTCTTCCTTCTCTAAGTGAAGCAATTTTAGGGCGTCTTTGATTTCGAGTCAAAAGTTGTGATCCGTCGTCGCTTTTAATGTTTTTAAAATTTCTTCTTTTTAGTTTAATTTGAAATGTAAGAGTTTGTTCTTCCTCATCTTTAGTCCATTCTTCTATTTTAGTGTGTTAGTGGGTGTTCGGGTGGCTCATCTCTTTTGTGTGGGCGGGGTATAGGCTCCCCTATATTTCTTGCCCCCACCAACTTATGGCTCATTTTGGGCGAACAACTTCAAGGACTGAGAACCTACAAAGGATGCCATTGTGATTGTGGCAATTTATCTGTCTTAAAATGCTGGTTTAGATTTTAGATGGCTTTCCAAAAACAGGAACTTCTATGAATTTCGTTATTTTATTTAATAAGTAATTAAATAAATAAAATTATGTTGATCATAATCATTATCATTAATTTTGGCTCAAGTATTTAAGGTTGCTGAAATTTATTATTTTAATTATTTATATGTTAATTAAGGTTTGTTAATATTATAATAATAATATCAAATTTATAATAATATTTATTTTAGTTATTCAATCAATCATATCAATGTCATAGATTTTTTTAACCAAACAACTTTAAATCTTATAGCAATTTTGAGTGTAATCTTGGTTCTAACTTTGCAACACAATTATAATGTAGCACAACACAATCAAGCCAAATGGTATCTTAGTGTGGTTGATTAGCAACTTACATATTTCCTTTAGATGAAAATCACGGGAAACGTTATGTGCACCATTTTCACATAAATTGCACCCATTTGACTTGTGCACCTACCACAAAGAAGAAAGAAAGTCCAATTAGCGGAGTTGGTTACAAATTTTTGAACTAGATTGTTCTAATCAATAATTATAAATGTCATGCTTCTCTAGAGTGGATTATCTGTGATGGAGCATGGTCGTGCTCGTCTTTTGAGTCAAATGTGTGCCTACACATAAGTTGGAAAATAGCCTTTCAACTTCTTTGGCGCTAAGAAAAAAATATATCCATTGATCTTTTGCAAAAAGTGCCGCTTAATTCACTAGAAAAGTTTTGGAGAATTCTAAGGTGCTATTATTCTTAAATCTTTTATTTATTATTATTATTATTAGACATTAATGCAGACTACCCGTCCTATGACCTCCTCCTATTCCCAATTTCAGTTTGTTTAGTTGATATTGGCTCCTATAGCAAGTTGTTCGATTTTTTTAGATTTTGAGTCTTAAAGCGACTTGCTATCTTTATCGTAATTTTAGATCATGAAGTATACTGTGATATTATTTCAAGACCCACTTTAGCAATGACTTGCGATCATTGCAAATATTTGAATCTTGTAGAGTTTGCATTATTTAGTTGGTTACAAGTTACCAACTATGGTATAAATTGGACTTCACTTGTGTAGTTGTGCAACTAACTACGTGACATGAATAATGATTTTGAACTATGGTGGGACTTGAACTTTTTAGGGAGTTGTTTTGATGGTTTATTTGGATGTGTACAACCTAATAATCTAATACAATGAAAGGAAATTTTACGTAAAATTTTTGTTCAATATTGAATGTTGAGTTAACACTATCGTTGCCAAGTATCAAGTCCTGGATGAGAAAAGTGGAGGGTTGCGTTAGGTAGTTGATAGTCAGCGTAAAACTTGTCGAATAATAATGATATGAATCTTTTAAGAAATTGTGTTAATACTAGGGCGTCCCTTAGAAGCGACGCGGCGTATGGCCTGAATACAGTGACAAGTGTGCAAGGGCCGCTGCACCGGCGCCCAGGTGCAATGTTAAATAGGCAAGAGTTCTCACATCAAGGACGGATGTGGGCAAAGAAGCTAGTCCATGAAACTAAAATTAGGATAGGAACTTGGAATATAGGTTTACTTACAGGAAAATTAATGGAATTAATATATATTATGATTCATTGGAAGTTAAATATTTTGTGCATTCAGGAAACTAAATGGGTTGGAGAGAAGGCTAAGGAGATTGATAGTTTAGGATTTAAACTTTGGTATTCGGGTAGGAGTCGTACTGTAAATGGTGTAGGTGTGATTATATATAAGAATTTGAATGATAATGTTATAAAATTAATAGAATTAGAGATAGAATTATAGTTTTAAAGATTGTTGTCGATGCTAAGATTGTTGTGCTTATGCTCAAGTAGATTTGTATATGAGTTCAAAATTAAATTTTTGGAATTACTTAGAAAAATTAATACAAAAAATACCTCTTGAAGAAAGAGTTTTTATTGGAGGAGATTTAAATGAACATGTTGGCAGAGAAGTAGATTTTAAAAGCATTTATGGTGGTCATGGGTTTGGAACAACAAATAATAATAGCAAGATTATATTAGATTTTTGTTTAGCTTATGCTCATTAAGTAGATTTGGATATGAGTTCAAAATTAATTTTTTGGAATGACTTAGAAAAATTAATATAAAATACCTCTTGAAGAAAGAGTTTTTATTGGAGGAGATTTAAATAGACGTGTTGGTAGAGAAGTAGATGATTTTAAAAGCATTCATGGTGGTTATGGGTTTGGAACAACAAATGATGGTGGCAAGATCGTATTAGATTTTTGTTTAGCTTATGATTTTTAATTGCTAATACATTATTTAAGAAAAGGAATGAGCATATCATCATTTATAAAAATGGATATAGTATAATTCAGATTGACTATTTTCTTATAAGAAAATTAGATCGTTTAGATTGCAAAGATTGTAAAGTTATTCCGAGTGAAAATTTATGTACTTAATATCGATTATTAGTTTTGGACTTTAAGATAAAGGGGCAGAAAATAAAAAAATAAAGTAAAACGATTTTCTAGGATTAGATGGGGGCATTTAAAGAATATTAAAAAAAATATTTTTGAGAGTAAGATTTTGTCTGTGCATGAGGATGTTAATGTTATGTGAAAAAAATTGGCTAGTGATATTAAGAATATTACACAAGATGTGCTTGAAGTTTCCTAGTAAGGATTTAGTTCAAGTGAAGTGTATTAAGGATGAAGATCAAAAAATACTTTTCTTAGAAGATGATATTCAATAAAGGTGGATGAGATATTTTGCTAAACTTTTTAATGAAGAATGTGAAAAAACGATTGACTGTAGTGACCTTAGCACCGTAAATGAAAATAAAGATTTATTTTTTTATCAGCATATTAGTAAAATCGAAGTTAAAGATGCTTTACAGAAAATGAAGGATGGAAAAGCTGTTGGACCTGATAATATTCTAATAGGGTGTGAAAATGCTTAGGGGATGAAGGAATATCTTGGCTTACTAAATTTTTTAATACTGTTTTGAATACTAAAAAGATGCCAGATGAGTGAAGAATGAGTGTTAATTCCTATTTTTAAGAATAAAGGTGCTGCACAAGATTGTGCGAATTAAGTTAATGTGTCATACTTTAAAACTATGGGAGCGAGTTATGGAGCATAGGTTGCAGCGTGATACTAATGTTTCTCAAAATCAATTTAGATTCATGCCGAATAGGTTGACTATGGAAGCCATACATTTAGTAAGAGGTTTGATGGAGAAATATAAAGAAACTAAGGAGGATCTATGTATGATATTTATTGATATAGAAAAAGCATATGATAAAGTTCTAAGAGAAGTGCTATGGAGAGTTCTTGAAAAGAAAGGAGTTAACAACACTTATATTCAAATCATTAAAGATATGTATGCAGGAGCTATTACTTGTGCTTAAACATGAGGTGGTTTGACTAAGTATTTCCCTATTTCGGTTGGGTTACATCAAGGATCAGCCTTAAGCCCATATCTTTTTGCTTTAGTCATGGATGTTCTCACTAGACATTTGTAAGAGGATGTAACTTGGTGTATGCTTTTTGCTGATGATATTCTTCTTGTTGATAAGACTAGAGAGGGAGTTGAAGGTAAACTTGAATTATGGATGTCAACCTTAGAGTTTAAAGGTTTTCGCTTAAGTAGATCTAAACCGGAATATATAGAGTGTAATTTTAGTAGTAATAGACCTAGTGAGGGGATTGTAATTTTGGACAATCAAGTCATTAATAAGAGTACACGTTTTAGATATCTTGGATCTAGATGGGGATATTATCAGCATAATTCAAGTTGGATGGTTGAAGTGGAGGAATGCATCTGGCTTGTTGTGTGATAAAAAAGTACCCCTCAAACTTAAGAGAAATTCTATAAAGATGGTAGTGAGGCCTGCAATGCTTTATGGTCTGAATGTTGGCCATTAAAAGAGAAGCATAATACTAAGTTAAATGTGGCAGAGATGAGGATGCTCAGGTGGATGAGTGGCTTTACCCTTAGAGATAGGATACGAAATGAGCATATACGTGAAAAGGTTGGAGTAGCTCCAGTTGAAGATAAGATCAGAGAGAGTCACCTTAGATGGTTTGGTCACATAAAATGGCGGCCTTCCGATGACCCGGTTAGGAAAGTAGAGATATTAGATTTGACTTATGTTAATAAAGGTTGAGGCAGACCTAAAAAGATTTGGTTAGAAAATATTAGAAATGATCTTTCTTTATTAAATTTAAATGAGAATTTGATTTTTAATAGAATACAATGGAGAAAAAAGATTCATGTAGCCAACCCCACATAGTGGGATAAAGGCTTGATGTTGTTGTTGTATTGATTGTTGAGTTAGATATTGATTCTTATAATTTGGTGCAAGAATGACTACCAATTTCTAGAAAAGTCATCTTGTTGTATTGATGTGAGTTTATTTTTTCTTGTTGAATTGTTTCTTCTTATTTCATTTATAGAGTTTGTTATTGATTTTTGCAAGCACAATTAATTATAGTTAAATTTGCAATGCTAGCATATCTAAATTATGACGTATGCCAACTTATTTATAATATGAATTTAAACTATTCATTATTATAATATTTCATCATTATTGAGGATATTATCCTTTAATGCATTTTCATTAATGATTATATTCTCTTATATAGAGGCACATACATGTTTGTAATAATATGAAATTAAGTAAAGATGTACTTCTTACTAATATTCTCGTTCTAACACGATATCTTACAAATTCTGTTTTAGGTCTTGAACAAGGCATAATATCGCACATGCTTGTGTTCTTTTTATGCATGGCTGAGTGCAAAACCCTACACCTAAGGGTGTCAAAATGGATTTTTAGGCCAGGTTTGGGTCCAACTCGAAATTGACCCGCAACTAATCCAATTGGATCCCAACCCAACTAGGCAAATGAGTCAAGAATTCAGACCTGGAGTCGACCCTTTGGATTTTCGGGTTGACCCGACTCGACCTGACCCCCCCGCTAACTTGGGTTCTGACTTTCGAGTAGGGCGGGTGCAAGGTACATGACGCGCGAGGCAAGGGAAAGCTGCGTGATGTGAGAGCAAGCGCGACTGCACATGCGATTAGCGGCCTACGATCGTGTGGGGTGGAGCTCTTGTTCTCGGCGCGAGCAAAGAGTAGTTGGGTGCGATTTGGGAGCAGTGTGTGAGTGCAAGCATTCGCACGTGCTCGATGCGACATGTCACACATGACGTGAGAGTGATTGAGTGCGGGGTGCGGAATCGAGAAGAGAACAGGCATGTTACATTCAGGTCACCTTGGAGTTTTCGGGTCAACCCGAACCCGACCCGTCTAGAAAATAGGTTGACTCGAACCTGAAATTTTCCGGTTCTGGTCCGATTCAGGTTTCGGGTCGGGTCAAATATTGACTCCCCTATCTATGCCTCAACTACGTAAGGTTTAATGTCCCACAATCTCTATTACTATCTTGATTTAACCTATCCCTCAAATAATATGATGCCTCATCATTTTTTTTGATCCACCTCTATTTTTTAGTGGGGGATTGTGTCAGTGTCTTTCGTTCTTACTACACTAATCACACTGTTGACACTTTATCATTATTCTCTATTCTTGTTCAAATTGTTTCATCTGCCCACTCCTATTTTTCAATATCTCGTTTTATTTCTTTTATTTGAACTATCATTAAATTATATTTGGTAGAATTTTTATATTTTTGGGTTTACATCAAAGCAGAAAAGTTATTATTTTAATTGGTGATCTTTGAGCCTAAGAATTTCAAATCCAATTTATATGATTTCATCTATTACATCATCAAGTTGCTTTAGTTGCCCTAGTCCTTAAGACATGTTATAAATTAGTATCAAGTTTAAGGCTGCTCATCATGCCAACAAGGACATAATAATTAAGTCAATTTATAAAATAATAACTAATGTAATTTAAACAAAATCTATGATTTTATACAACTCTAAGATGATTATCATGAGGTTTATAATTATATACTTACATTCGATGGGGGTATAATCTTAGGGAATTTTCATATTGGATCGATGATTTTTTTTTTTTGAAAGATTTTATTTATCTGATTCTTAAAAAGTTGAATTTGCTAAACCAAAACTTGTGGGACATGCTAAATCATTTTGATGAAGTATTGCTACTAAAATTGGATGGGTTGATATGAAACATAAACTCAACGAGCGATATTTTTCATTCAATGATTATAGGGATCAATTAAATGAAGTGTTTAAATATTGTAAAGAAGGTGATTATGATGTGCTTGAATATTATGCGAGATTTATAAGTGTCTTATCTAAATACTATTTGCATTTAAACTATTTTATTATCATTATTTGTTTGATTAAAGGACTTAAGCTAGAGATTGGGGATTAATAGTGCGATAATTCACCAAAAAATACTACGTGAGGCTTTATAAAGATCTTTGGTTGGTGAGAAATATTACAATCAGTCTAGTAGGATCATTATTTTTGTGATTAATGCCTTTAAAGAAAAGTTAATACTCTCTCTGAAACTTATTGTACACACCACCAACACAAGAATAATATACGGTCGAATATGATCTTGTTAAAGATATTTTAGTTCACAAATATTCATTTAAAGATGTGTTTAATGAAGATGGTGATTTTTTGTTACAATATGTAGATTATATGAAATTGTTGAATTAGAATTAGGCCTACATTAGGCCTTGTTCATAAACCCGAAGCTATATTTGAACGTGGGTTATGAGTAGAAATCGAAAGGAAGATTGGGTATAAGATCTTACCTAAACCTGAAGCTAAACTCCTAATAAAGATTGAATTTGCATTTGAATGTGAAATTGAACCAAGCACGTCTCTTCTGTTTGATGAATCAATTAATCAGTTAAAAAAATGTAATTTTAGATGAATTATCTACTGATATGATTCCTATGTAAATGATCGAGTGTGGTTGATTTTATTTTTAGTCTTGACATACCAATTTATAAAAAGATTAGGATTATGAATTATGAAATATATAAGTCCTTCGTTGATGTGAACATTAGGTATGCAAGGTTTAATCATGTAATTAGGTGATAATGCATTTAAATCCAAGAGGTTTTCTATAGAAGCCTTTAGGAAATAAAATGCAAGAAATGTGGGTCTATTTAAAATTATGCAGTGCATTATGTCTTAGGAGTATTTTTCTCTTTCGATCTACACCTTATGACCCATGAATTTGCACCCAACATTAGCAGGTCAGTTCTATATTTCTTGTCCTTGAAGCTATTTGAGGAGATGAAATTGTGTATAAGATTGATGATGTATTGGCGTAATAGGCTTATATTTGTTGATTCTTGCATTACATTGTGGAAGCACATCAATTATGCCCATAATTATCTAAGGAATATCAAATGCTTGATTCATCGAAGCTGATTATTTCCAAGCTGAGCAAATTGATGTGGAAATACCTTCCACACCCCTACCACGGCCTTCATTTATTCTAGGTTCAAATTTTTGTAGCTGAGATTGACTCTCGCAGTGCCTTGTAATATTTGTTTCTATTTCAGCTCCTAAGCAACTTAGGATCTCTGTCAAAATTTTGAATTCTGTAGCTTGTGCTTGTTTAGTTCGGATGCTTGACAGTAACCATGTTAAGAACTAAACTTGCACTTATGCCACTATGAACATGAATCAAACAATGATTTTGAATTCCGATATGACATCTAAGGCAGCCAATTTAGGGCTTAGTTAGATGCTCATAAATAAAGCATTCTAGGGCATATGAAAGGAACTTTTGTTTAACTCAAATTTTAGCTTTCTATTCAATCTTGAATGATGAGATAGATAATGATTTTCTCAAGCATTTTGAGAGATTGACTATCATTTTCTGGAGAAAGGCATCTTGTACTAGTGTTAGGCCTAGTTTCTCTACTTAGGTGCTGTTTGGTTACAAGTATTTGACAATTAGATATATTCAAAATACAATATAAAGTAAAATCCCTGTATTTGAAGCCTTTTGCAGTGTTTGGTTGCTTGTAAAATAAATTTAAGAGTTTAGTTTTTTATATTTGATTGCTTGCAAGGAAAAATTGATGTTTGGAGGCGATGGAGAGCTGTGGATGGCGATGATGGTAGAGAAGGTGATGCAGCGTATCACAAAATCACTCGATTCGGGTGATTTTGAAATACATAAAAATAAACTATGGGATTAGTTTTAAATTTCTCAAAATTTAACATTAAATTTAGTTTTTAGCCAACAAAATGCTTAAATTTCTAAACTGCTTACATTTAGAACGCACAACTCCCAAAATCCCCCAGCCAAACAACCCCCTCCGTGAATCATTTTCTCATTCATTTTTTTATATATAGTTATTGATTTTTGCAGCTATTTGATTTTAGTTAAATATGTTACAATGAATTATAATCGGCTCATAGTTTTTGACGCTGTTTTAAGTTCAAGCTGAATTTCTTTGATTTCGATGATATTATTAAAGTAACATTTAGTGTGAATTTATTGTATTTTATTTCAAAGAAAACACATTCTTGTTTTAATTGTTGTTCTTTGGAACTACAAATTGTGTGATTTCATTCATTAAATCCAGTTTGTGTGATTTAATTCATTACATCAAAGTTGCATTAGGAATTTTAGAATCAGATTGTGTGATTTCAATCAGTACATCAGATTATGTGATTTCATTCATTACATTAAGTTGCATTATGAATTATACCCTAATTTGTATACTTAAAAAACTATTAGTTTGACGCACCTGTACTGCGAAAAATTATTCTGTGCGGACGCCGAACATCATCTAGAGACCAACTAAGATGCGCCACGTCACCCTGTGTTCGGCACCGCGGCTCTATTCCGTTGACGTGGTGCATTCTGGTTGGTCTCCGGATGACATCCTGCATCCGGTCTCCACACAAAATAATTTCTCCTGTACCACCGCTAGTTACATTTTGTAGAAAACTGCACTTAGATTTCGAAGTTTACGAAATTTGTTACATTGATAAGCTTCGATGCTTTGATGTGAGATTTTTACTGATACTGCTTTGATGGGAGTCTTAAGAAACCTCAAACACGTTGCACTTCATGAATTGTTTCCATGTATGGCAAATAGTTAAAGCCATGCCATGTTTTAATGAAACTTATTCATAATTTTTTTCCCATATTTATATATCATATGGATTTTATTATTGTGAATCTCGTGTTATTTAGTTTTAACGAGGTAACTCCATAGTTTGGGGGCTTGTCATTTTCTTACTTTTCTCTTTCATGTATTTACGTGATGACTTTATTAGGTAATTAATTTGGTCCCATTTTAATGTTTTTGCAGCTAATACGGGACGAGATTTGGGCTGGTAAAACGGACAAGGAAATATACGAAAACCTGCAGGATAAATTTGGGGAGACGGTACTCTATGCGCCTAAATTCGACTTACAGACTGCAGCTTTATGGTTATCTCCGGTCAGTTTATTGATCTATAACTATATCTGAATGAATAAGTAATATAACTTTATAAGAAGCGACTTCAATGGTAGTTGATAAACTAAATAGTGTGGTAATCTGTTCCAATTTATTTTCTTTCTTTTTTGATTTTCTTTTGCATCATTGCATATTTCTCCTTGTCTACTCGCTTACTTAAAGACTCTCAAATTACGAGCCATTACATTTTACTATAAAAAAAAATCTAAAGATGATTCTGGAGAGCTTGTTTCACTGTATGGATTGGGGCTTTGTCAAGTTTCGTTGTAGTTTAGTGGGTTCTTCTTATTTTCCATGAACTCACTTCCTGCGAACTCAGTTCATGTTTTATTTTTTTGTCATTGCAATTTTTGGTAAGTTTGAAGGTGAGATCAAAAAAAGAAAAGAAAAAATTCACTCACCATTTTCCACTCTGTTCCAAAACTGAATTCCAACCAGAGGTGGACCTCATTAGGGGTGTAAATGAGCATAGTTTGAGCTAGGGGTGCAAACGAGTTGAGTCGAGCTCGAGTCAGAGTGTGTTTGAGTCGAGCTCAACTATCAAATGTCGAGTTCAAGCTCGAGCTCGAACTCAAAAATCGAGCTCGACTCGTTCTACAGAAAACGAGTTCGAGCCACTTGTTGAGCCTCCGGCGCGGTCCAATTCGTCTTCCAACGCTGGCGGGCCTTTAAAAATTAATTCAGTCCGAGGAAGATAGAGAGGGTATAGAGAGAGGGTTTTGAGATGTGAGCAGTTTTTAGGATGTTAGCATTTATTACATTGGCTGTCAAAGGAGGGAGGGAGAGAGAGAGAGAGAGAGAGAGAGAGAGAGAGAG